>NW_026610911.1:0-148752 GCF_029499605.1 Hyla sarda | reverse complement strand
TGTTGCTTCTATGAAGGCCATAATAGACGACATCACCAAACAGCTCCATAGTCACATACACAGCAAAGGAGAGATGTTGTTTACACCTAGTGATGTCAGTGGTATTGAGTGACATCACAGCACAGTGCTAAGGCTCCTGGGCCTGGACACAGCAGCGGCTGCAATATCTCAACGGAGAATACGTTTATATATATGTGTGTGTGTGCGCGTATATATATATATATATATATATATATATATATATATATATATATTTCTCCGCCGAAATCACTTTTAAACCCATTTCCACCTTTTTTTCCCTTCTCTTCCTCTTACTTTTTTTTCACGTTTTTTTACGTTTTTCTCCTTTTCGCCTCTTTTCTGGGCGTATTATTCTTCTTTTTCTTCTTTTTTTTCGTCTAATGCATACCCCATCAGTGCAGCAATGCTTATTCAATACCGCCAGCAGATGGAGACACTGGGGGATAATTTTCTAAGGATTTATACTGATTTTTCCTGTCTGAATTTGTCGCACAGAAAGTTGCAGGCCAAATATGTGTGACATTTCTGCGACTTTAGCTTCTAGAGCATTTTTACAACATTATACATAGGTGCTGAATACATAAAAAGCGACTGTTCAGCGACAGACAAGTCGCATCGGCTGAAAGTAGGCCAGAATGTCAGTCCATGTTGGAGCAGGTTTAGATACAGTCTAAAGCATAGATCTCAAAGTCTGTGCACAGAATTTAGCAAGGGCCTCGCACCTTCTGATGCATCAGGTAGGTGCACTATAGCATAGCCTAACCCTCTGTACTTTGGTCTATATTGATGCGGGACATAGACAGCCAGCTGATGACCAATCCATTAGTGCAATGGATGGCTGGAAGCATTTGTCTTTGCCTTTGCAATACCACAGAAGCAATGCATGGTCAATGTACAGCAATGACACACCTGTGTGAACAGCCAGGAGACCCCCCCATGTTATGTTACATAGTTACATAGTTAGTACGGTCGAAAAAAGACATATGTCCATCAAGTTCAACCAGGGAATTAAGGGGTAGGGGTGTGGCGCGATATTGGGGAAGGGATGAGATTTTATATTTCTTCATAAGCATTAATCTTATTTTGTCAATTAGGAACATTCAGCACCCACCCGCTATCAAGGCAGCTGCCTATCATGTCATGCCCTACCTGCACAGGTGTGCTGGCTACTCAAATGATCCAATTAAGGAGGCCATTTAGTCAGCAGCAGCAGAAGTCCTGTGCCTGGACGCTCCAACAGCGGCCAGACACAAGCAGAAGCAGCAGAAGCAGCAGCAGCACCACCTTTTGTTTTTTGGCTGCAGCAGCAGCAGCAGCAGCAGCAAGGCCCACAGGGCTGGCTAGCTGGCTAGCCAGCAAGCAGGTAGCAATGAAAGTAGGAATCTTTCTTTTTAACCCTGTAAGGGGGTGGTGCACTGTACCCGAAGATACTGCCATATCGGGTCAATGCATAGGGCGACGGAAGCAAGCTTCGAAATCGGCCCCCGTTCTCAAAAATCCATTTAATATATGGTCCCCAGATAGGGGACGTATCAGATATTAAACTGATAAGAACAGATACTACACTTGATCTTAGCCAAAAGGCCGAGAAGCGATAACCGTGAAAGGGGCGGGCCCAACAAGGTCCCCTTCATGGGCACTATCACTGCTTGCTGTCAGGGAGGCTGCCAGACAATTTTCCATGCACACTCTGGGCTGGGGGGCAGTCAACCACCAGTACACACAGCAGAACCTAAACCCATACCATTATTGCTAAGCAGCAAGACAGGGGCCCATTGCACTCCCACGGGGCCTTTTTAAATGCAATCCATAACCCGGATTTGCCAGGAACCCTTCTTACTCCTCCTACTTGCATGTGACACTGGGCTTAGGATCTGCATAGGAAACACACACACAAGCACACACCTACCTTTGTTGCCTGCAGATGCCTCCTTGGCTGTCCCCAAACGGTATCAAACCAACACCCACGGGAAGCTGTAAGCATAGAGGACATGCCTGCACCCCATTGGACTTACCTGTGTGGGTTAAATCCGGGTTATTTGACAACCTATGGCGGTGATGGTTCTGCTCAGGCAGAGCAGTGCTGATGCTCCTCATAAAGCTGTCGCTGCTGTGAAGGTTCTAGGTGACATCACAATCCCTATGGTTACATACACGACAAAGCTGGGTTGTTGTTGTTTACACTCTGCAAGGCCTGTGGAAGTGAGTGACATCATAGCACTGTAGTTCTGAGGGTTCTAGATGGATGCAACAATCTCCTGTTGCTTCTATGAAGGCCATAATAGACGACATCACCAAACAGCTCCATAGTCACATACACAGCAAAGGAGAGATGTTGTTTACACCTAGTGATGTCAGTGGTATTGAGTGACATCACAGCACAGTGCTAAGGCTCCTGGGCCTGGACACAGCAGCGGCTGCAATATCTCAACGGAGAATACGTTTATATATATGTGTGTGTGTGCGCGTATATATATATATATATATATATATATATATATATATATATATATTTCTCCGCCGAAATCACTTTTAAACCCATTTCCACCTTTTTTTCCCTTCTCTTCCTCTTACTTTTTTTTCACGTTTTTTTACGTTTTTCTCCTTTTCGCCTCTTTTCTGGGCGTATTATTCTTCTTTTTCTTCTTTTTTTTCGTCTAATGCATACCCCATCAGTGCAGCAATGCTTATTCAATACCGCCAGCAGATGGAGACACTGGGGGATAATTTTCTAAGGATTTATACTGATTTTTCCTGTCTGAATTTGTCGCACAGAAAGTTGCAGGCCAAATATGTGTGACATTTCTGCGACTTTAGCTTCTAGAGCATTTTTACAACATTATACATAGGTGCTGAATACATAAAAAGCGACTGTTCAGCGACAGACAAGTCGCATCGGCTGAAAGTAGGCCAGAATGTCAGTCCATGTTGGAGCAGGTTTAGATACAGTCTAAAGCATAGATCTCAAAGTCTGTGCACAGAATTTAGCAAGGGCCTCGCACCTTCTGATGCATCAGGTAGGTGCACTATAGCATAGCCTAACCCTCTGTACTTTGGTCTATATTGATGCGGGACATAGACAGCCAGCTGATGACCAATCCATTAGTGCAATGGATGGCTGGAAGCATTTGTCTTTGCCTTTGCAATACCACAGAAGCAATGCATGGTCAATGTACAGCAATGACACACCTGTGTGAACAGCCAGGAGACCCCCCCATGTTATGTTACATAGTTACATAGTTAGTACGGTCGAAAAAAGACATATGTCCATCAAGTTCAACCAGGGAATTAAGGGGTAGGGGTGTGGCGCGATATTGGGGAAGGGATGAGATTTTATATTTCTTCATAAGCATTAATCTTATTTTGTCAATTAGGAACATTCAGCACCCACCCGCTATCAAGGCAGCTGCCTATCATGTCATGCCCTACCTGCACAGGTGTGCTGGCTACTCAAATGATCCAATTAAGGAGGCCATTTAGTCAGCAGCAGCAGAAGTCCTGTGCCTGGACGCTCCAACAGCGGCCAGACACAAGCAGAAGCAGCAGAAGCAGCAGCAGCACCACCTTTTGTTTTTTGGCTGCAGCAGCAGCAGCAGCAGCAGCAAGGCCCACAGGGCTGGCTAGCTGGCTAGCCAGCAAGCAGGTAGCAATGAAAGTAGGAATCTTTCTTTTTAACCCTGTAAGGGGGTGGTGCACTGTACCCGAAGATACTGCCATATCGGGTCAATGCATAGGGCGACGGAAGCAAGCTTCGAAATCGGCCCCCGTTCTCAAAAATCCATTTAATATATGGTCCCCAGATAGGGGACGTATCAGATATTAAACTGATAAGAACAGATACTACACTTGATCTTAGCCAAAAGGCCGAGAAGCGATAACCGTGAAAGGGGCGGGCCCAACAAGGTCCCCTTCATGGGCACTATCACTGCTTGCTGTCAGGGAGGCTGCCAGACAATTTTCCATGCACACTCTGGGCTGGGGGGCAGTCAACCACCAGTACACACAGCAGAACCTAAACCCATACCATTATTGCTAAGCAGCAAGACAGGGGCCCATTGCACTCCCACGGGGCCTTTTTAAATGCAATCCATAACCCGGATTTGCCAGGAACCCTTCTTACTCCTCCTACTTGCATGTGACACTGGGCTTAGGATCTGCATAGGAAACACACACACAAGCACACACCTACCTTTGTTGCCTGCAGATGCCTCCTTGGCTGTCCCCAAACGGTATCAAACCAACACCCACGGGAAGCTGTAAGCATAGAGGACATGCCTGCACCCCATTGGACTTACCTGTGTGGGTTAAATCCGGGTTATTTGACAACCTATGGCGGTGATGGTTCTGCTCAGGCAGAGCAGTGCTGATGCTCCTCATAAAGCTGTCGCTGCTGTGAAGGTTCTAGGTGACATCACAATCCCTATGGTTACATACACGACAAAGCTGGGTTGTTGTTGTTTACACTCTGCAAGGCCTGTGGAAGTGAATGACATCATAGCACTGTAGTTCTGAGGGTTCTAGATGGATGCAACAATCTCCTGTTGCTTCTATGAAGGCCATAATAGACGACATCACCAAACAGCTCCATAGTCACATACACAGCAAAGGAGAGATGTTGTTTACACCTAGTGATGTCAGTGGTATTGAGTGACATCACAGCACAGTGCTAAGGCTCCTGGGCCTGGACACAGCAGCGGCTGCAATATCTCAACGGAGAATACGTTTATATATATGTGTGTGTGTGCGCGTATATATATATATATATATATATATATATATATATATATATATTTCTCCGCCGAAATCACTTTTAAACCCATTTCCACCTTTTTTTCCCTTCTCTTCCTCTTACTTTTTTTTCACGTTTTTTTACGTTTTTCTCCTTTTCGCCTCTTTTCTGGGCGTATTATTCTTCTTTTTCTTCTTTTTTTTCGTCTAATGCATACCCCATCAGTGCAGCAATGCTTATTCAATACCGCCAGCAGATGGAGACACTGGGGGATAATTTTCTAAGGATTTATACTGATTTTTCCTGTCTGAATTTGTCGCACAGAAAGTTGCAGGCCAAATATGTGTGACATTTCTGCGACTTTAGCTTCTAGAGCATTTTTACAACATTATACATAGGTGCTGAATACATAAAAAGCGACTGTTAAGCGACAGACAAGTCGCATCGGCTGAAAGTAGGCCAGAATGTCAGTCCATGTTGGAGCAGGTTTAGATACAGTCTAAAGCATAGATCTCAAAGTCTGTGCACAGAATTTAGCAAGGGCCTCGCACCTTCTGATGCATCAGGTAGGTGCACTATAGCATAGCCTAACCCTCTGTACTTTGGTCTATATTGATGCGGGACATAGACAGCCAGCTGATGACCAATCCATTAGTGCAATGGATGGCTGGAAGCATTTGTCTTTGCCTTTGCAATACCACAGAAGCAATGCATGGTCAATGTACAGCAATGACACACCTGTGTGAACAGCCAGGAGACCCCCCCATGTTATGTTACATAGTTACATAGTTAGTACGGTCGAAAAAAGACATATGTCCATCAAGTTCAACCAGGGAATTAAGGGGTAGGGGTGTGGCGCGATATTGGGGAAGGGATGAGATTTTATATTTCTTCATAAGCATTAATCTTATTTTGTCAATTAGGAACATTCAGCACCCACCCGCTATCAAGGCAGCTGCCTATCATGTCATGCCCTACCTGCACAGGTGTGCTGGCTACTCAAATGATCCAATTAAGGAGGCCATTTAGTCAGCAGCAGCAGAAGTCCTGTGCCTGGACGCTCCAACAGCGGCCAGACACAAGCAGAAGCAGCAGAAGCAGCAGCAGCACCACCTTTTGTTTTTTGGCTGCAGCAGCAGCAGCAGCAGCAGCAAGGCCCACAGGGCTGGCTAGCTGGCTAGCCAGCAAGCAGGTAGCAATGAAAGTAGGAATCTTTCTTTTTAACCCTGTAAGGGGGTGGTGCACTGTACCCGAAGATACTGCCATATCGGGTCAATGCATAGGGCGACGGAAGCAAGCTTCGAAATCGGCCCCCGTTCTCAAAAATCCATTTAATATATGGTCCCCAGATAGGGGACGTATCAGATATTAAACTGATAAGAACAGATACTACACTTGATCTTAGCCAAAAGGCCGAGAAGCGATAACCGTGAAAGGGGCGGGCCCAACAAGGTCCCCTTCATGGGCACTATCACTGCTTGCTGTCAGGGAGGCTGCCAGACAATTTTCCATGCACACTCTGGGCTGGGGGGCAGTCAACCACCAGTACACACAGCAGAACCTAAACCCATACCATTATTGCTAAGCAGCAAGACAGGGGCCCATTGCACTCCCACGGGGCCTTTTTAAATGCAATCCATAACCCGGATTTGCCAGGAACCCTTCTTACTCCTCCTACTTGCATGTGACACTGGGCTTAGGATCTGCATAGGAAACACACACACAAGCACACACCTACCTTTGTTGCCTGCAGATGCCTCCTTGGCTGTCCCCAAACGGTATCAAACCAACACCCACGGGAAGCTGTAAGCATAGAGGACATGCCTGCACCCCATTGGACTTACCTGTGTGGGTTAAATCCGGGTTATTTGACAACCTATGGCGGTGATGGTTCTGCTCAGGCAGAGCAGTGCTGATGCTCCTCATAAAGCTGTCGCTGCTGTGAAGGTTCTAGGTGACATCACAATCCCTATGGTTACATACACGACAAAGCTGGGTTGTTGTTGTTTACACTCTGCAAGGCCTGTGGAAGTGAGTGACATCATAGCACTGTAGTTCTGAGGGTTCTAGATGGATGCAACAATCTCCTGTTGCTTCTATGAAGGCCATAATAGACGACATCACCAAACAGCTCCATAGTCACATACACAGCAAAGGAGAGATGTTGTTTACACCTAGTGATGTCAGTGGTATTGAGTGACATCACAGCACAGTGCTAAGGCTCCTGGGCCTGGACACAGCAGCGGCTGCAATATCTCAACGGAGAATACGTTTATATATATGTGTGTGTGTGCGCGTATATATATATATATATATATATATATATATATATTTCTCCGCCGAAATCACTTTTAAACCCATTTCCACCTTTTTTTCCCTTCTCTTCCTCTTACTTTTTTTTCACGTTTTTTTACGTTTTTCTCCTTTTCGCCTCTTTTCTGGGCGTATTATTCTTCTTTTTCTTCTTTTTTTTCGTCTAATGCATACCCCATCAGTGCAGCAATGCTTATTCAATACCGCCAGCAGATGGAGACACTGGGGGATAATTTTCTAAGGATTTATACTGATTTTTCCTGTCTGAATTTGTCGCACAGAAAGTTGCAGGCCAAATATGTGTGACATTTCTGCGACTTTAGCTTCTAGAGCATTTTTACAACATTATACATAGGTGCTGAATACATAAAAAGCGACTGTTCAGCGACAGACAAGTCGCATCGGCTGAAAGTAGGCCAGAATGTCAGTCCATGTTGGAGCAGGTTTAGATACAGTCTAAAGCATAGATCTCAAAGTCTGTGCACAGAATTTAGCAAGGGCCTCGCACCTTCTGATGCATCAGGTAGGTGCACTATAGCATAGCCTAACCCTCTGTACTTTGGTCTATATTGATGCGGGACATAGACAGCCAGCTGATGACCAATCCATTAGTGCAATGGATGGCTGGAAGCATTTGTCTTTGCCTTTGCAATACCACAGAAGCAATGCATGGTCAATGTACAGCAATGACACACCTGTGTGAACAGCCAGGAGACCCCCCCATGTTATGTTACATAGTTACATAGTTAGTACGGTCGAAAAAAGACATATGTCCATCAAGTTCAACCAGGGAATTAAGGGGTAGGGGTGTGGCGCGATATTGGGGAAGGGATGAGATTTTATATTTCTTCATAAGCATTAATCTTATTTTGTCAATTAGGAACATTCAGCACCCACCCGCTATCAAGGCAGCTGCCTATCATGTCATGCCCTACCTGCACAGGTGTGCTGGCTACTCAAATGATCCAATTAAGGAGGCCATTTAGTCAGCAGCAGCAGAAGTCCTGTGCCTGGACGCTCCAACAGCGGCCAGACACAAGCAGAAGCAGCAGAAGCAGCAGCAGCACCACCTTTTGTTTTTTGGCTGCAGCAGCAGCAGCAGCAGCAGCAAGGCCCACAGGGCTGGCTAGCTGGCTAGCCAGCAAGCAGGTAGCAATGAAAGTAGGAATCTTTCTTTTTAACCCTGTAAGGGGGTGGTGCACTGTACCCGAAGATACTGCCATATCGGGTCAATGCATAGGGCGACGGAAGCAAGCTTCGAAATCGGCCCCCGTTCTCAAAAATCCATTTAATATATGGTCCCCAGATAGGGGACGTATCAGATATTAAACTGATAAGAACAGATACTACACTTGATCTTAGCCAAAAGGCCGAGAAGCGATAACCGTGAAAGGGGCGGGCCCAACAAGGTCCCCTTCATGGGCACTATCACTGCTTGCTGTCAGGGAGGCTGCCAGACAATTTTCCATGCACACTCTGGGCTGGGGGGCAGTCAACCACCAGTACACACAGCAGAACCTAAACCCATACCATTATTGCTAAGCAGCAAGACAGGGGCCCATTGCACTCCCACGGGGCCTTTTTAAATGCAATCCATAACCCGGATTTGCCAGGAACCCTTCTTACTCCTCCTACTTGCATGTGACACTGGGCTTAGGATCTGCATAGGAAACACACACACAAGCACACACCTACCTTTGTTGCCTGCAGATGCCTCCTTGGCTGTCCCCAAACGGTATCAAACCAACACCCACGGGAAGCTGTAAGCATAGAGGACATGCCTGCACCCCATTGGACTTACCTGTGTGGGTTAAATCCGGGTTATTTGACAACCTATGGCGGTGATGGTTCTGCTCAGGCAGAGCAGTGCTGATGCTCCTCATAAAGCTGTCGCTGCTGTGAAGGTTCTAGGTGACATCACAATCCCTATGGTTACATACACGACAAAGCTGGGTTGTTGTTGTTTACACTCTGCAAGGCCTGTGGAAGTGAGTGACATCATAGCACTGTAGTTCTGAGGGTTCTAGATGGATGCAACAATCTCCTGTTGCTTCTATGAAGGCCATAATAGACGACATCACCAAACAGCTCCATAGTCACATACACAGCAAAGGAGAGATGTTGTTTACACCTAGTGATGTCAGTGGTATTGAGTGACATCACAGCACAGTGCTAAGGCTCCTGGGCCTGGACACAGCAGCGGCTGCAATATCTCAACGGAGAATACGTTTATATATATGTGTGTGTGTGCGCGTATATATATATATATATATATATATATATATATATTTCTCCGCCGAAATCACTTTTAAACCCATTTCCACCTTTTTTTCCCTTCTCTTCCTCTTACTTTTTTTTCACGTTTTTTTACGTTTTTCTCCTTTTCGCCTCTTTTCTGGGCGTATTATTCTTCTTTTTCTTCTTTTTTTTCGTCTAATGCATACCCCATCAGTGCAGCAATGCTTATTCAATACCGCCAGCAGATGGAGACACTGGGGGATAATTTTCTAAGGATTTATACTGATTTTTCCTGTCTGAATTTGTCGCACAGAAAGTTGCAGGCCAAATATGTGTGACATTTCTGCGACTTTAGCTTCTAGAGCATTTTTACAACATTATACATAGGTGCTGAATACATAAAAAGCGACTGTTCAGCGACAGACAAGTCGCATCGGCTGAAAGTAGGCCAGAATGTCAGTCCATGTTGGAGCAGGTTTAGATACAGTCTAAAGCATAGATCTCAAAGTCTGTGCACAGAATTTAGCAAGGGCCTCGCACCTTCTGATGCATCAGGTAGGTGCACTATAGCATAGCCTAACCCTCTGTACTTTGGTCTATATTGATGCGGGACATAGACAGCCAGCTGATGACCAATCCATTAGTGCAATGGATGGCTGGAAGCATTTGTCTTTGCCTTTGCAATACCACAGAAGCAATGCATGGTCAATGTACAGCAATGACACACCTGTGTGAACAGCCAGGAGACCCCCCCATGTTATGTTACATAGTTACATAGTTAGTACGGTCGAAAAAAGACATATGTCCATCAAGTTCAACCAGGGAATTAAGGGGTAGGGGTGTGGCGCGATATTGGGGAAGGGATGAGATTTTATATTTCTTCATAAGCATTAATCTTATTTTGTCAATTAGGAACATTCAGCACCCACCCGCTATCAAGGCAGCTGCCTATCATGTCATGCCCTACCTGCACAGGTGTGCTGGCTACTCAAATGATCCAATTAAGGAGGCCATTTAGTCAGCAGCAGCAGAAGTCCTGTGCCTGGACGCTCCAACAGCGGCCAGACACAAGCAGAAGCAGCAGAAGCAGCAGCAGCACCACCTTTTGTTTTTTGGCTGCAGCAGCAGCAGCAGCAGCAGCAAGGCCCACAGGGCTGGCTAGCTGGCTAGCCAGCAAGCAGGTAGCAATGAAAGTAGGAATCTTTCTTTTTAACCCTGTAAGGGGGTGGTGCACTGTACCCGAAGATACTGCCATATCGGGTCAATGCATAGGGCGACGGAAGCAAGCTTCGAAATCGGCCCCCGTTCTCAAAAATCCATTTAATATATGGTCCCCAGATAGGGGACGTATCAGATATTAAACTGATAAGAACAGATACTACACTTGATCTTAGCCAAAAGGCCGAGAAGCGATAACCGTGAAAGGGGCGGGCCCAACAAGGTCCCCTTCATGGGCACTATCACTGCTTGCTGTCAGGGAGGCTGCCAGACAATTTTCCATGCACACTCTGGGCTGGGGGGCAGTCAACCACCAGTACACACAGCAGAACCTAAACCCATACCATTATTGCTAAGCAGCAAGACAGGGGCCCATTGCACTCCCACGGGGCCTTTTTAAATGCAATCCATAACCCGGATTTGCCAGGAACCCTTCTTACTCCTCCTACTTGCATGTGACACTGGGCTTAGGATCTGCATAGGAAACACACACACAAGCACACACCTACCTTTGTTGCCTGCAGATGCCTCCTTGGCTGTCCCCAAACGGTATCAAACCAACACCCACGGGAAGCTGTAAGCATAGAGGACATGCCTGCACCCCATTGGACTTACCTGTGTGGGTTAAATCCGGGTTATTTGACAACCTATGGCGGTGATGGTTCTGCTCAGGCAGAGCAGTGCTGATGCTCCTCATAAAGCTGTCGCTGCTGTGAAGGTTCTAGGTGACATCACAATCCCTATGGTTACATACACGACAAAGCTGGGTTGTTGTTGTTTACACTCTGCAAGGCCTGTGGAAGTGAGTGACATCATAGCACTGTAGTTCTGAGGGTTCTAGATGGATGCAACAATCTCCTGTTGCTTCTATGAAGGCCATAATAGACGACATCACCAAACAGCTCCATAGTCACATACACAGCAAAGGAGAGATGTTGTTTACACCTAGTGATGTCAGTGGTATTGAGTGACATCACAGCACAGTGCTAAGGCTCCTGGGCCTGGACACAGCAGCGGCTGCAATATCTCAACGGAGAATACGTTTATATATATGTGTGTGTGTGCGCGTATATATATATATATATATATATATATATATATATATATTTCTCCGCCGAAATCACTTTTAAACCCATTTCCACCTTTTTTTCCCTTCTCTTCCTCTTACTTTTTTTTCACATTTTTTTACGTTTTTCTCCTTTTCGCCTCTTTTCTGGGCGTATTATTCTTCTTTTTCTTCTTTTTTTTCGTCTAATGCATACCCCATCAGTGCAGCAATGCTTATTCAATACCGCCAGCAGATGGAGACACTGGGGGATAATTTTCTAAGGATTTATACTGATTTTTCCTGTCTGAATTTGTCGCACAGAAAGTTGCAGGCCAAATATGTGTGACATTTCTGCGACTTTAGCTTCTAGAGCATTTTTACAACATTATACATAGGTGCTGAATACATAAAAAGCGACTGTTCAGCGACAGACAAGTCGCATCGGCTGAAAGTAGGCCAGAATGTCAGTCCATGTTGGAGCAGGTTTAGATACAGTCTAAAGCATAGATCTCAAAGTCTGTGCACAGAATTTAGCAAGGGCCTCGCACCTTCTGATGCATCAGGTAGGTGCACTATAGCATAGCCTAACCCTCTGTACTTTGGTCTATATTGATGCGGGACATAGACAGCCAGCTGATGACCAATCCATTAGTGCAATGGATGGCTGGAAGCATTTGTCTTTGCCTTTGCAATACCACAGAAGCAATGCATGGTCAATGTACAGCAATGACACACCTGTGTGAACAGCCAGGAGACCCCCCCATGTTATGTTACATAGTTACATAGTTAGTACGGTCGAAAAAAGACATATGTCCATCAAGTTCAACCAGGGAATTAAGGGGTAGGGGTGTGGCGCGATATTGGGGAAGGGATGAGATTTTATATTTCTTCATAAGCATTAATCTTATTTTGTCAATTAGGAACATTCAGCACCCACCCGCTATCAAGGCAGCTGCCTATCATGTCATGCCCTACCTGCACAGGTGTGCTGGCTACTCAAATGATCCAATTAAGGAGGCCATTTAGTCAGCAGCAGCAGAAGTCCTGTGCCTGGACGCTCCAACAGCGGCCAGACACAAGCAGAAGCAGCAGAAGCAGCAGCAGCACCACCTTTTGTTTTTTGGCTGCAGCAGCAGCAGCAGCAGCAGCAAGGCCCACAGGGCTGGCTAGCTGGCTAGCCAGCAAGCAGGTAGCAATGAAAGTAGGAATCTTTCTTTTTAACCCTGTAAGGGGGTGGTGCACTGTACCCGAAGATACTGCCATATCGGGTCAATGCATAGGGCGACGGAAGCAAGCTTCGAAATCGGCCCCCGTTCTCAAAAATCCATTTAATATATGGTCCCCAGATAGGGGACGTATCAGATATTAAACTGATAAGAACAGATACTACACTTGATCTTAGCCAAAAGGCCGAGAAGCGATAACCGTGAAAGGGGCGGGCCCAACAAGGTCCCCTTCATGGGCACTATCACTGCTTGCTGTCAGGGAGGCTGCCAGACAATTTTCCATGCACACTCTGGGCTGGGGGGCAGTCAACCACCACCACCAGTACACACAGCAGAACCTAAACCCATACCATTATTGCTAAGCAGCAAGACAGGGGCCCATTGCACTCCCACGGGGCCTTTTTAAATGCAATCCATAACCCGGATTTGCCAGGAACCCTTCTTACTCCTCCTACTTGCATGTGACACTGGGCTTAGGATCTGCATAGGAAACACACACACAAGCACACACCTACCTTTGTTGCCTGCAGATGCCTCCTTGGCTGTCCCCAAACGGTATCAAACCAACACCCACGGGAAGCTGTAAGCATAGAGGACATGCCTGCACCCCATTGGACTTACCTGTGTGGGTTAAATCCGGGTTATTTGACAACCTATGGCGGTGATGGTTCTGCTCAGGCAGAGCAGTGCTGATGCTCCTCATAAAGCTGTCGCTGCTGTGAAGGTTCTAGGTGACATCACAATCCCTATGGTTACATACACGACAAAGCTGGGTTGTTGTTGTTTACACTCTGCAAGGCCTGTGGAAGTGAGTGACATCATAGCACTGTAGTTCTGAGGGTTCTAGATGGATGCAACAATCTCCTGTTGCTTCTATGAAGGCCATAATAGACGACATCACCAAACAGCTCCATAGTCACATACACAGCAAAGGAGAGATGTTGTTTACACCTAGTGATGTCAGTGGTATTGAGTGACATCACAGCACAGTGCTAAGGCTCCTGGGCCTGGACACAGCAGCGGCTGCAATATCTCAACGGAGAATACGTTTATATATATGTGTGTGTGTGCGCGTATATATATATATATATATATATATATATATATATATATATATATTTCTCCGCCGAAATCACTTTTAAACCCATTTCCACCTTTTTTTCCCTTCTCTTCCTCTTACTTTTTTTTCACGTTTTTTTACGTTTTTCTCCTTTTCGCCTCTTTTCTGGGCGTATTATTCTTCTTTTTCTTCTTTTTTTTCGTCTAATGCATACCCCATCAGTGCAGCAATGCTTATTCAATACCGCCAGCAGATGGAGACACTGGGGGATAATTTTCTAAGGATTTATACTGATTTTTCCTGTCTGAATTTGTCGCACAGAAAGTTGCAGGCCAAATATGTGTGACATTTCTGCGACTTTAGCTTCTAGAGCATTTTTACAACATTATACATAGGTGCTGAATACATAAAAAGCGACTGTTCAGCGACAGACAAGTCGCATCGGCTGAAAGTAGGCCAGAATGTCAGTCCATGTTGGAGCAGGTTTAGATACAGTCTAAAGCATAGATCTCAAAGTCTGTGCACAGAATTTATCAAGGGCCTCGCACCTTCTGATGCATCAGGTAGGTGCACTATAGCATAGCCTAACCCTCTGTACTTTGGTCTATATTGATGCGGGACATAGACAGCCAGCTGATGACCAATCCATTAGTGCAATGGATGGCTGGAAGCATTTGTCTTTGCCTTTGCAATACCACAGAAGCAATGCATGGTCAATGTACAGCAATGACACACCTGTGTGAACAGCCAGGAGACCCCCCCATGTTATGTTACATAGTTACATAGTTAGTACGGTCGAAAAAAGACATATGTCCATCAAGTTCAACCAGGGAATTAAGGGGTAGGGGTGTGGCGCGATATTGGGGAAGGGATGAGATTTTATATTTCTTCATAAGCATTAATCTTATTTTGTCAATTAGGAACATTCAGCACCCACCCGCTATCAAGGCAGCTGCCTATCATGTCATGCCCTACCTGCACAGGTGTGCTGGCTACTCAAATGATCCAATTAAGGAGGCCATTTAGTCAGCAGCAGCAGAAGTCCTGTGCCTGGACGCTCCAACAGCGGCCAGACACAAGCAGAAGCAGCAGAAGCAGCAGCAGCACCACCTTTTGTTTTTTGGCTGCAGCAGCAGCAGCAGCAAGGCCCACAGGGCTGGCTAGCTGGCTAGCCAGCAAGCAGGTAGCAATGAAAGTAGGAATCTTTCTTTTTAACCCTGTAAGGGGGTGGTGCACTGTACCCGAAGATACTGCCATATCGGGTCAATGCATAGGGCGACGGAAGCAAGCTTCGAAATCGGCCCCCGTTCTCAAAAATCCATTTAATATATGGTCCCCAGATAGGGGACGTATCAGATATTAAACTGATAAGAACAGATACTACACTTGATCTTAGCCAAAAGGCCGAGAAGCGATAACCGTGAAAGGGGCGGGCCCAACAAGGTCCCCTTCATGGGCACTATCACTGCTTGCTGTCAGGGAGGCTGCCAGACAATTTTCCATGCACACTCTGGGCTGGGGGGCAGTCAACCACCAGTACACACAGCAGAACCTAAACCCATACCATTATTGCTAAGCAGCAAGACAGGGGCCCATTGCACTCCCACGGGGCCTTTTTAAATGCAATCCATAACCCGGATTTGCCAGGAACCCTTCTTACTCCTCCTACTTGCATGTGACACTGGGCTTAGGATCTGCATAGGAAACACACACACAAGCACACACCTACCTTTGTTGCCTGCAGATGCCTCCTTGGCTGTCCCCAAACGGTATCAAACCAACACCCACGGGAAGCTGTAAGCATAGAGGACATGCCTGCACCCCATTGGACTTACCTGTGTGGGTTAAATCCGGGTTATTTGACAACCTATGGCGGTGATGGTTCTGCTCAGGCAGAGCAGTGCTGATGCTCCTCATAAAGCTGTCGCTGCTGTGAAGGTTCTAGGTGACATCACAATCCCTATGGTTACATACACGACAAAGCTGGGTTGTTGTTGTTTACACTCTGCAAGGCCTGTGGAAGTGAGTGACATCATAGCACTGTAGTTCTGAGGGTTCTAGATGGATGCAACAATCTCCTGTTGCTTCTATGAAGGCCATAATAGACGACATCACCAAACAGCTCCATAGTCACATACACAGCAAAGGAGAGATGTTGTTTACACCTAGTGATGTCAGTGGTATTGAGTGACATCACAGCACAGTGCTAAGGCTCCTGGGCCTGGACACAGCAGCGGCTGCAATATCTCAACGGAGAATACGTTTATATATATGTGTGTGTGTGCGCGTATATATATATATATATATATATATATATATTTCTCCGCCGAAATCACTTTTAAACCCATTTCCACCTTTTTTTCCCTTCTCTTCCTCTTACTTTTTTTTCACGTTTTTTTACGTTTTTCTCCTTTTCGCCTCTTTTCTGGGCGTATTATTCTTCTTTTTCTTCTTTTTTTTCGTCTAATGCATACCCCATCAGTGCAGCAATGCTTATTCAATACCGCCAGCAGATGGAGACACTGGGGGATAATTTTCTAAGGATTTATACTGATTTTTCCTGTCTGAATTTGTCGCACAGAAAGTTGCAGGCCAAATATGTGTGACATTTCTGCGACTTTAGCTTCTAGAGCATTTTTACAACATTATACATAGGTGCTGAATACATAAAAAGCGACTGTTCAGCGACAGACAAGTCGCATCGGCTGAAAGTAGGCCAGAATGTCAGTCCATGTTGGAGCAGGTTTAGATACAGTCTAAAGCATAGATCTCAAAGTCTGTGCACAGAATTTAGCAAGGGCCTCGCACCTTCTGATGCATCAGGTAGGTGCACTATAGCATAGCCTAACCCTCTGTACTTTGGTCTATATTGATGCGGGACATAGACAGCCAGCTGATGACCAATCCATTAGTGCAATGGATGGCTGGAAGCATTTGTCTTTGCCTTTGCAATACCACAGAAGCAATGCATGGTCAATGTACAGCAATGACACACCTGTGTGAACAGCCAGGAGACCCCCCCATGTTATGTTACATAGTTACATAGTTAGTACGGTCGAAAAAAGACATATGTCCATCAAGTTCAACCAGGGAATTAAGGGGTAGGGGTGTGGCGCGATATTGGGGAAGGGATGAGATTTTATATTTCTTCATAAGCATTAATCTTATTTTGTCAATTAGGAACATTCAGCACCCACCCGCTATCAAGGCAGCTGCCTATCATGTCATGCCCTACCTGCACAGGTGTGCTGGCTACTCAAATGATCCAATTAAGGAGGCCATTTAGTCAGCAGCAGCAGAAGTCCTGTGCCTGGACGCTCCAACAGCGGCCAGACACAAGCAGAAGCAGCAGAAGCAGCAGCAGCACCACCTTTTGTTTTTTGGCTGCAGCAGCAGCAGCAGCAGCAGCAAGGCCCACAGGGCTGGCTAGCTGGCTAGCCAGCAAGCAGGTAGCAATGAAAGTAGGAATCTTTCTTTTTAACCCTGTAAGGGGGTGGTGCACTGTACCCGAAGATACTGCCATATCGGGTCAATGCATAGGGCGACGGAAGCAAGCTTCGAAATCGGCCCCCGTTCTCAAAAATCCATTTAATATATGGTCCCCAGATAGGGGACGTATCAGATATTAAACTGATAAGAACAGATACTACACTTGATCTTAGCCAAAAGGCCGAGAAGCGATAACCGTGAAAGGGGCGGGCCCAACAAGGTCCCCTTCATGGGCACTATCACTGCTTGCTGTCAGGGAGGCTGCCAGACAATTTTCCATGCACACTCTGGGCTGGGGGGCAGTCAACCACCAGTACACACAGCAGAACCTAAACCCATACCATTATTGCTAAGCAGCAAGACAGGGGCCCATTGCACTCCCACGGGGCCTTTTTAAATGCAATCCATAACCCGGATTTGCCAGGAACCCTTCTTACTCCTCCTACTTGCATGTGACACTGGGCTTAGGATCTGCATAGGAAACACACACACAAGCACACACCTACCTTTGTTGCCTGCAGATGCCTCCTTGGCTGTCCCCAAACGGTATCAAACCAACACCCACGGGAAGCTGTAAGCATAGAGGACATGCCTGCACCCCATTGGACTTACCTGTGTGGGTTAAATCCGGGTTATTTGACAACCTATGGCGGTGATGGTTCTGCTCAGGCAGAGCAGTGCTGATGCTCCTCATAAAGCTGTCGCTGCTGTGAAGGTTCTAGGTGACATCACAATCCCTATGGTTACATACACGACAAAGCTGGGTTGTTGTTGTTTACACTCTGCAAGGCCTGTGGAAGTGAGTGACATCATAGCACTGTAGTTCTGAGGGTTCTAGATGGATGCAACAATCTCCTGTTGCTTCTATGAAGGCCATAATAGACGACATCACCAAACAGCTCCATAGTCACATACACAGCAAAGGAGAGATGTTGTTTACACCTAGTGATGTCAGTGGTATTGAGTGACATCACAGCACAGTGCTAAGGCTCCTGGGCCTGGACACAGCAGCGGCTGCAATATCTCAACGGAGAATACGTTTATATATATGTGTGTGTGTGCGCGTATATATATATATATATATATATATATATATATATATATATATATTTCTCCGCCGAAATCACTTTTAAACCCATTTCCACCTTTTTTTCCCTTCTCTTCCTCTTACTTTTTTTTCACGTTTTTTTACGTTTTTCTCCTTTTCGCCTCTTTTCTGGGCGTATTATTCTTCTTTTTCTTCTTTTTTTTCGTCTAATGCATACCCCATCAGTGCAGCAATGCTTATTCAATACCGCCAGCAGATGGAGACACTGGGGGATAATTTTCTAAGGATTTATACTGATTTTTCCTGTCTGAATTTGTCGCACAGAAAGTTGCAGGCCAAATATGTGTGACATTTCTGCGACTTTAGCTTCTAGAGCATTTTTACAACATTATACATAGGTGCTGAATACATAAAAAGCGACTGTTCAGCGACAGACAAGTCGCATCGGCTGAAAGTAGGCCAGAATGTCAGTCCATGTTGGAGCAGGTTTAGATACAGTCTAAAGCATAGATCTCAAAGTCTGTGCACAGAATTTATCAAGGGCCTCGCACCTTCTGATGCATCAGGTAGGTGCACTATAGCATAGCCTAACCCTCTGTACTTTGGTCTATATTGATGCGGGACATAGACAGCCAGCTGATGACCAATCCATTAGTGCAATGGATGGCTGGAAGCATTTGTCTTTGCCTTTGCAATACCACAGAAGCAATGCATGGTCAATGTACAGCAATGACACACCTGTGTGAACAGCCAGGAGACCCCCCCATGTTATGTTACATAGTTACATAGTTAGTACGGTCGAAAAAAGACATATGTCCATCAAGTTCAACCAGGGAATTAAGGGGTAGGGGTGTGGCGCGATATTGGGGAAGGGATGAGATTTTATATTTCTTCATAAGCATTAATCTTATTTTGTCAATTAGGAACATTCAGCACCCACCCGCTATCAAGGCAGCTGCCTATCATGTCATGCCCTACCTGCACAGGTGTGCTGGCTACTCAAATGATCCAATTAAGGAGGCCATTTAGTCAGCAGCAGCAGAAGTCCTGTGCCTGGACGCTCCAACAGCGGCCAGACACAAGCAGAAGCAGCAGAAGCAGCAGCAGCACCACCTTTTGTTTTTTGGCTGCAGCAGCAGCAGCAGCAAGGCCCACAGGGCTGGCTAGCTGGCTAGCCAGCAAGCAGGTAGCAATGAAAGTAGGAATCTTTCTTTTTAACCCTGTAAGGGGGTGGTGCACTGTACCCGAAGATACTGCCATATCGGGTCAATGCATAGGGCGACGGAAGCAAGCTTCGAAATCGGCCCCCGTTCTCAAAAATCCATTTAATATATGGTCCCCAGATAGGGGACGTATCAGATATTAAACTGATAAGAACAGATACTACACTTGATCTTAGCCAAAAGGCCGAGAAGCGATAACCGTGAAAGGGGCGGGCCCAACAAGGTCCCCTTCATGGGCACTATCACTGCTTGCTGTCAGGGAGGCTGCCAGACAATTTTCCATGCACACTCTGGGCTGGGGGGCAGTCAACCACCAGTACACACAGCAGAACCTAAACCCATACCATTATTGCTAAGCAGCAAGACAGGGGCCCATTGCACTCCCACGGGGCCTTTTTAAATGCAATCCATAACCCGGATTTGCCAGGAACCCTTCTTACTCCTCCTACTTGCATGTGACACTGGGCTTAGGATCTGCATAGGAAACACACACACAAGCACACACCTACCTTTGTTGCCTGCAGATGCCTCCTTGGCTGTCCCCAAACGGTATCAAACCAACACCCACGGGAAGCTGTAAGCATAGAGGACATGCCTGCACCCCATTGGACTTACCTGTGTGGGTTAAATCCGGGTTATTTGACAACCTATGGCGGTGATGGTTCTGCTCAGGCAGAGCAGTGCTGATGCTCCTCATAAAGCTGTCGCTGCTGTGAAGGTTCTAGGTGACATCACAATCCCTATGGTTACATACACGACAAAGCTGGGTTGTTGTTGTTTACACTCTGCAAGGCCTGTGGAAGTGAGTGACATCATAGCACTGTAGTTCTGAGGGTTCTAGATGGATGCAACAATCTCCTGTTGCTTCTATGAAGGCCATAATAGACGACATCACCAAACAGCTCCATAGTCACATACACAGCAAAGGAGAGATGTTGTTTACACCTAGTGATGTCAGTGGTATTGAGTGACATCACAGCACAGTGCTAAGGCTCCTGGGCCTGGACACAGCAGCGGCTGCAATATCTCAACGGAGAATACGTTTATATATATGTGTGTGTGTGCGCGTATATATATATATATATATATATATATATATATATATATTCTCCGCCGAAATCACTTTTAAACCCATTTCCACCTTTTTTTCCCTTCTCTTCCTCTTACTTTTTTTTCACGTTTTTTTACGTTTTTCTCCTTTTCGCCTCTTTTCTGGGCGTATTATTCTTCTTTTTCTTCTTTTTTTTCGTCTAATGCATACCCCATCAGTGCAGCAATGCTTATTCAATACCGCCAGCAGATGGAGACACTGGGGGATAATTTTCTAAGGATTTATACTGATTTTTCCTGTCTGAATTTGTCGCACAGAAAGTTGCAGGCCAAATATGTGTGACATTTCTGCGACTTTAGCTTCTAGAGCATTTTTACAACATTATACATAGGTGCTGAATACATAAAAAGCGACTGTTCAGCGACAGACAAGTCGCATCGGCTGAAAGTAGGCCAGAATGTCAGTCCATGTTGGAGCAGGTTTAGATACAGTCTAAAGCATAGATCTCAAAGTCTGTGCACAGAATTTAGCAAGGGCCTCGCACCTTCTGATGCATCAGGTAGGTGCACTATAGCATAGCCTAACCCTCTGTACTTTGGTCTATATTGATGCGGGACATAGACAGCCAGCTGATGACCAATCCATTAGTGCAATGGATGGCTGGAAGCATTTGTCTTTGCCTTTGCAATACCACAGAAGCAATGCATGGTCAATGTACAGCAATGACACACCTGTGTGAACAGCCAGGAGACCCCCCCATGTTATGTTACATAGTTACATAGTTAGTACGGTCGAAAAAAGACATATGTCCATCAAGTTCAACCAGGGAATTAAGGGGTAGGGGTGTGGCGCGATATTGGGGAAGGGATGAGATTTTATATTTCTTCATAAGCATTAATCTTATTTTGTCAATTAGGAACATTCAGCACCCACCCGCTATCAAGGCAGCTGCCTATCATGTCATGCCCTACCTGCACAGGTGTGCTGGCTACTCAAATGATCCAATTAAGGAGGCCATTTAGTCAGCAGCAGCAGAAGTCCTGTGCCTGGACGCTCCAACAGCGGCCAGACACAAGCAGAAGCAGCAGAAGCAGCAGCAGCACCACCTTTTGTTTTTTGGCTGCAGCAGCAGCAGCAGCAGCAGCAAGGCCCACAGGGCTGGCTAGCTGGCTAGCCAGCAAGCAGGTAGCAATGAAAGTAGGAATCTTTCTTTTTAACCCTGTAAGGGGGTGGTGCACTGTACCCGAAGATACTGCCATATCGGGTCAATGCATAGGGCGACGGAAGCAAGCTTCGAAATCGGCCCCCGTTCTCAAAAATCCATTTAATATATGGTCCCCAGATAGGGGACGTATCAGATATTAAACTGATAAGAACAGATACTACACTTGATCTTAGCCAAAAGGCCGAGAAGCGATAACCGTGAAAGGGGCGGGCCCAACAAGGTCCCCTTCATGGGCACTATCACTGCTTGCTGTCAGGGAGGCTGCCAGACAATTTTCCATGCACACTCTGGGCTGGGGGGCAGTCAACCACCAGTACACACAGCAGAACCTAAACCCATACCATTATTGCTAAGCAGCAAGACAGGGGCCCATTGCACTCCCACGGGGCCTTTTTAAATGCAATCCATAACCCGGATTTGCCAGGAACCCTTCTTACTCCTCCTACTTGCATGTGACACTGGGCTTAGGATCTGCATAGGAAACACACACACAAGCACACACCTACCTTTGTTGCCTGCAGATGCCTCCTTGGCTGTCCCCAAACGGTATCAAACCAACACCCACGGGAAGCTGTAAGCATAGAGGACATGCCTGCACCCCATTGGACTTACCTGTGTGGGTTAAATCCGGGTTATTTGACAACCTATGGCGGTGATGGTTCTGCTCAGGCAGAGCAGTGCTGATGCTCCTCATAAAGCTGTCGCTGCTGTGAAGGTTCTAGGTGACATCACAATCCCTATGGTTACATACACGACAAAGCTGGGTTGTTGTTGTTTACACTCTGCAAGGCCTGTGGAAGTGAGTGACATCATAGCACTGTAGTTCTGAGGGTTCTAGATGGATGCAACAATCTCCTGTTGCTTCTATGAAGGCCATAATAGACGACATCACCAAACAGCTCCATAGTCACATACACAGCAAAGGAGAGATGTTGTTTACACCTAGTGATGTCAGTGGTATTGAGTGACATCACAGCACAGTGCTAAGGCTCCTGGGCCTGGACACAGCAGCGGCTGCAATATCTCAACGGAGAATACGTTTATATATATGTGTGTGTGTGCGCGTATATATATATATATATATATATATATATATATATATATATATATATATTTCTCCGCCGAAATCACTTTTAAACCCATTTCCACCTTTTTTTCCCTTCTCTTCCTCTTACTTTTTTTTCACGTTTTTTTACGTTTTTCTCCTTTTCGCCTCTTTTCTGGGCGTATTATTCTTCTTTTTCTTCTTTTTTTTCGTCTAATGCATACCCCATCAGTGCAGCAATGCTTATTCAATACCGCCAGCAGATGGAGACACTGGGGGATAATTTTCTAAGGATTTATACTGATTTTTCCTGTCTGAATTTGTCGCACAGAAAGTTGCAGGCCAAATATGTGTGACATTTCTGCGACTTTAGCTTCTAGAGCATTTTTACAACATTATACATAGGTGCTGAATACATAAAAAGCGACTGTTCAGCGACAGACAAGTCGCATCGGCTGAAAGTAGGCCAGAATGTCAGTCCATGTTGGAGCAGGTTTAGATACAGTCTAAAGCATAGATCTCAAAGTCTGTGCACAGAATTTAGCAAGGGCCTCGCACCTTCTGATGCATCAGGTAGGTGCACTATAGCATAGCCTAACCCTCTGTACTTTGGTCTATATTGATGCGGGACATAGACAGCCAGCTGATGACCAATCCATTAGTGCAATGGATGGCTGGAAGCATTTGTCTTTGCCTTTGCAATACCACAGAAGCAATGCATGGTCAATGTACAGCAATGACACACCTGTGTGAACAGCCAGGAGACCCCCCCATGTTATGTTACATAGTTACATAGTTAGTACGGTCGAAAAAAGACATATGTCCATCAAGTTCAACCAGGGAATTAAGGGGTAGGGGTGTGGCGCGATATTGGGGAAGGGATGAGATTTTATATTTCTTCATAAGCATTAATCTTATTTTGTCAATTAGGAACATTCAGCACCCACCCGCTATCAAGGCAGCTGCCTATCATGTCATGCCCTACCTGCACAGGTGTGCTGGCTACTCAAATGATCCAATTAAGGAGGCCATTTAGTCAGCAGCAGCAGAAGTCCTGTGCCTGGACGCTCCAACAGCGGCCAGACACAAGCAGAAGCAGCAGAAGCAGCAGCAGCACCACCTTTTGTTTTTTGGCTGCAGCAGCAGCAGCAGCAGCAGCAAGGCCCACAGGGCTGGCTAGCTGGCTAGCCAGCAAGCAGGTAGCAATGAAAGTAGGAATCTTTCTTTTTAACCCTGTAAGGGGGTGGTGCACTGTACCCGAAGATACTGCCATATCGGGTCAATGCATAGGGCGACGGAAGCAAGCTTCGAAATCGGCCCCCGTTCTCAAAAATCCATTTAATATATGGTCCCCAGATAGGGGACGTATCAGATATTAAACTGATAAGAACAGATACTACACTTGATCTTAGCCAAAAGGCCGAGAAGCGATAACCGTGAAAGGGGCGGGCCCAACAAGGTCCCCTTCATGGGCACTATCACTGCTTGCTGTCAGGGAGGCTGCCAGACAATTTTCCATGCACACTCTGGGCTGGGGGGCAGTCAACCACCAGTACACACAGCAGAACCTAAACCCATACCATTATTGCTAAGCAGCAAGACAGGGGCCCATTGCACTCCCACGGGGCCTTTTTAAATGCAATCCATAACCCGGATTTGCCAGGAACCCTTCTTACTCCTCCTACTTGCATGTGACACTGGGCTTAGGATCTGCATAGGAAACACACACACAAGCACACACCTACCTTTGTTGCCTGCAGATGCCTCCTTGGCTGTCCCCAAACGGTATCAAACCAACACCCACGGGAAGCTGTAAGCATAGAGGACATGCCTGCACCCCATTGGACTTACCTGTGTGGGTTAAATCCGGGTTATTTGACAACCTATGGCGGTGATGGTTCTGCTCAGGCAGAGCAGTGCTGATGCTCCTCATAAAGCTGTCGCTGCTGTGAAGGTTCTAGGTGACATCACAATCCCTATGGTTACATACACGACAAAGCTGGGT
The DNA here is from genome assembly GCF_029499605.1 of Hyla sarda. NCBI lineage: Eukaryota > Metazoa > Chordata > Amphibia > Anura > Hylidae > Hyla > Hyla sarda. Next base: position 123,813 of record NW_026610911.1, on the reverse strand, counting down.
TGTTGTTGTTTACACTCTGCAAGGCCTGTGGAAGTGAGTGACATCATAGCACTGTAGTTCTGAGGGTTCTAGATGGATGCAACAATCTCCTGTTGCTTCTATGAAGGCCATAATAGACGACATCACCAAACAGCTCCATAGTCACATACACAGCAAAGGAGAGATGTTGTTTACACCTAGTGATGTCAGTGGTATTGAGTGACATCACAGCACAGTGCTAAGGCTCCTGGGCCTGGACACAGCAGCGGCTGCAATATCTCAACGGAGAATACGTTTATATATATGTGTGTGTGTGCGCGTATATATATATATATATATATATATATATATATATATATTTCTCCGCCGAAATCACTTTTAAACCCATTTCCACCTTTTTTTCCCTTCTCTTCCTCTTACTTTTTTTTCACGTTTTTTTACGTTTTTCTCCTTTTCGCCTCTTTTCTGGGCGTATTATTCTTCTTTTTCTTCTTTTTTTTCGTCTAATGCATACCCCATCAGTGCAGCAATGCTTATTCAATACCGCCAGCAGATGGAGACACTGGGGGATAATTTTCTAAGGATTTATACTGATTTTTCCTGTCTGAATTTGTCGCACAGAAAGTTGCAGGCCAAATATGTGTGACATTTCTGCGACTTTAGCTTCTAGAGCATTTTTACAACATTATACATAGGTGCTGAATACATAAAAAGCGACTGTTCAGCGACAGACAAGTCGCATCGGCTGAAAGTAGGCCAGAATGTCAGTCCATGTTGGAGCAGGTTTAGATACAGTCTAAAGCATAGATCTCAAAGTCTGTGCACAGAATTTAGCAAGGGCCTCGCACCTTCTGATGCATCAGGTAGGTGCACTATAGCATAGCCTAACCCTCTGTACTTTGGTCTATATTGATGCGGGACATAGACAGCCAGCTGATGACCAATCCATTAGTGCAATGGATGGCTGGAAGCATTTGTCTTTGCCTTTGCAATACCACAGAAGCAATGCATGGTCAATGTACAGCAATGACACACCTGTGTGAACAGCCAGGAGACCCCCCCATGTTATGTTACATAGTTACATAGTTAGTACGGTCGAAAAAAGACATATGTCCATCAAGTTCAACCAGGGAATTAAGGGGTAGGGGTGTGGCGCGATATTGGGGAAGGGATGAGATTTTATATTTCTTCATAAGCATTAATCTTATTTTGTCAATTAGGAACATTCAGCACCCACCCGCTATCAAGGCAGCTGCCTATCATGTCATGCCCTACCTGCACAGGTGTGCTGGCTACTCAAATGATCCAATTAAGGAGGCCATTTAGTCAGCAGCAGCAGAAGTCCTGTGCCTGGACGCTCCAACAGCGGCCAGACACAAGCAGAAGCAGCAGAAGCAGCAGCAGCACCACCTTTTGTTTTTTGGCTGCAGCAGCAGCAGCAGCAGCAGCAAGGCCCACAGGGCTGGCTAGCTGGCTAGCCAGCAAGCAGGTAGCAATGAAAGTAGGAATCTTTCTTTTTAACCCTGTAAGGGGGTGGTGCACTGTACCCGAAGATACTGCCATATCGGGTCAATGCATAGGGCGACGGAAGCAAGCTTCGAAATCGGCCCCCGTTCTCAAAAATCCATTTAATATATGGTCCCCAGATAGGGGACGTATCAGATATTAAACTGATAAGAACAGATACTACACTTGATCTTAGCCAAAAGGCCGAGAAGCGATAACCGTGAAAGGGGCGGGCCCAACAAGGTCCCCTTCATGGGCACTATCACTGCTTGCTGTCAGGGAGGCTGCCAGACAATTTTCCATGCACACTCTGGGCTGGGGGGCAGTCAACCACCAGTACACACAGCAGAACCTAAACCCATACCATTATTGCTAAGCAGCAAGACAGGGGCCCATTGCACTCCCACGGGGCCTTTTTAAATGCAATCCATAACCCGGATTTGCCAGGAACCCTTCTTACTCCTCCTACTTGCATGTGACACTGGGCTTAGGATCTGCATAGGAAACACACACACAAGCACACACCTACCTTTGTTGCCTGCAGATGCCTCCTTGGCTGTCCCCAAACGGTATCAAACCAACACCCACGGGAAGCTGTAAGCATAGAGGACATGCCTGCACCCCATTGGACTTACCTGTGTGGGTTAAATCCGGGTTATTTGACAACCTATGGCGGTGATGGTTCTGCTCAGGCAGAGCAGTGCTGATGCTCCTCATAAAGCTGTCGCTGCTGTGAAGGTTCTAGGTGACATCACAATCCCTATGGTTACATACACGACAAAGCTGGGTTGTTGTTGTTTACACTCTGCAAGGCCTGTGGAAGTGAGTGACATCATAGCACTGTAGTTCTGAGGGTTCTAGATGGATGCAACAATCTCCTGTTGCTTCTATGAAGGCCATAATAGACGACATCACCAAACAGCTCCATAGTCACATACACAGCAAAGGAGAGATGTTGTTTACACCTAGTGATGTCAGTGGTATTGAGTGACATCACAGCACAGTGCTAAGGCTCCTGGGCCTGGACACAGCAGCGGCTGCAATATCTCAACGGAGAATACGTTTATATATATGTGTGTGTGTGCGCGTATATATATATATATATATATATATATATATATATATATATATATTTCTCCGCCGAAATCACTTTTAAACCCATTTCCACCTTTTTTTCCCTTCTCTTCCTCTTACTTTTTTTTCACGTTTTTTTACGTTTTTCTCCTTTTCGCCTCTTTTCTGGGCGTATTATTCTTCTTTTTCTTCTTTTTTTTCGTCTAATGCATACCCCATCAGTGCAGCAATGCTTATTCAATACCGCCAGCAGATGGAGACACTGGGGGATAATTTTCTAAGGATTTATACTGATTTTTCCTGTCTGAATTTGTCGCACAGAAAGTTGCAGGCCAAATATGTGTGACATTTCTGCGACTTTAGCTTCTAGAGCATTTTTACAACATTATACATAGGTGCTGAATACATAAAAAGCGACTGTTCAGCGACAGACAAGTCGCATCGGCTGAAAGTAGGCCAGAATGTCAGTCCATGTTGGAGCAGGTTTAGATACAGTCTAAAGCATAGATCTCAAAGTCTGTGCACAGAATTTAGCAAGGGCCTCGCACCTTCTGATGCATCAGGTAGGTGCACTATAGCATAGCCTAACCCTCTGTACTTTGGTCTATATTGATGCGGGACATAGACAGCCAGCTGATGACCAATCCATTAGTGCAATGGATGGCTGGAAGCATTTGTCTTTGCCTTTGCAATACCACAGAAGCAATGCATGGTCAATGTACAGCAATGACACACCTGTGTGAACAGCCAGGAGACCCCCCCATGTTATGTTACATAGTTACATAGTTAGTACGGTCGAAAAAAGACATATGTCCATCAAGTTCAACCAGGGAATTAAGGGGTAGGGGTGTGGCGCGATATTGGGGAAGGGATGAGATTTTATATTTCTTCATAAGCATTAATCTTATTTTGTCAATTAGGAACATTCAGCACCCACCCGCTATCAAGGCAGCTGCCTATCATGTCATGCCCTACCTGCACAGGTGTGCTGGCTACTCAAATGATCCAATTAAGGAGGCCATTTAGTCAGCAGCAGCAGAAGTCCTGTGCCTGGACGCTCCAACAGCGGCCAGACACAAGCAGAAGCAGCAGAAGCAGCAGCAGCACCACCTTTTGTTTTTTGGCTGCAGCAGCAGCAGCAGCAGCAGCAAGGCCCACAGGGCTGGCTAGCTGGCTAGCCAGCAAGCAGGTAGCAATGAAAGTAGGAATCTTTCTTTTTAACCCTGTAAGGGGGTGGTGCACTGTACCCGAAGATACTGCCATATCGGGTCAATGCATAGGGCGACGGAAGCAAGCTTCGAAATCGGCCCCCGTTCTCAAAAATCCATTTAATATATGGTCCCCAGATAGGGGACGTATCAGATATTAAACTGATAAGAACAGATACTACACTTGATCTTAGCCAAAAGGCCGAGAAGCGATAACCGTGAAAGGGGCGGGCCCAACAAGGTCCCCTTCATGGGCACTATCACTGCTTGCTGTCAGGGAGGCTGCCAGACAATTTTCCATGCACACTCTGGGCTGGGGGGCAGTCAACCACCAGTACACACAGCAGAACCTAAACCCATACCATTATTGCTAAGCAGCAAGACAGGGGCCCATTGCACTCCCACGGGGCCTTTTTAAATGCAATCCATAACCCGGATTTGCCAGGAACCCTTCTTACTCCTCCTACTTGCATGTGACACTGGGCTTAGGATCTGCATAGGAAACACACACACAAGCACACACCTACCTTTGTTGCCTGCAGATGCCTCCTTGGCTGTCCCCAAACGGTATCAAACCAACACCCACGGGAAGCTGTAAGCATAGAGGACATGCCTGCACCCCATTGGACTTACCTGTGTGGGTTAAATCCGGGTTATTTGACAACCTATGGCGGTGATGGTTCTGCTCAGGCAGAGCAGTGCTGATGCTCCTCATAAAGCTGTCGCTGCTGTGAAGGTTCTAGGTGACATCACAATCCCTATGGTTACATACACGACAAAGCTGGGTTGTTGTTGTTTACACTCTGCAAGGCCTGTGGAAGTGAGTGACATCATAGCACTGTAGTTCTGAGGGTTCTAGATGGATGCAACAATCTCCTGTTGCTTCTATGAAGGCCATAATAGACGACATCACCAAACAGCTCCATAGTCACATACACAGCAAAGGAGAGATGTTGTTTACACCTAGTGATGTCAGTGGTATTGAGTGACATCACAGCACAGTGCTAAGGCTCCTGGGCCTGGACACAGCAGCGGCTGCAATATCTCAACGGAGAATACGTTTATATATATGTGTGTGTGTGCGCGTATATATATATATATATATATATATATATATATATATATATATATATTTCTCCGCCGAAATCACTTTTAAACCCATTTCCACCTTTTTTTCCCTTCTCTTCCTCTTACTTTTTTTTCACGTTTTTTTACGTTTTTCTCCTTTTCGCCTCTTTTCTGGGCGTATTATTCTTCTTTTTCTTCTTTTTTTTCGTCTAATGCATACCCCATCAGTGCAGCAATGCTTATTCAATACCGCCAGCAGATGGAGACACTGGGGGATAATTTTCTAAGGATTTATACTGATTTTTCCTGTCTGAATTTGTCGCACAGAAAGTTGCAGGCCAAATATGTGTGACATTTCTGCGACTTTAGCTTCTAGAGCATTTTTACAACATTATACATAGGTGCTGAATACATAAAAAGCGACTGTTCAGCGACAGACAAGTCGCATCGGCTGAAAGTAGGCCAGAATGTCAGTCCATGTTGGAGCAGGTTTAGATACAGTCTAAAGCATAGATCTCAAAGTCTGTGCACAGAATTTAGCAAGGGCCTCGCACCTTCTGATGCATCAGGTAGGTGCACTATAGCATAGCCTAACCCTCTGTACTTTGGTCTATATTGATGCGGGACATAGACAGCCAGCTGATGACCAATCCATTAGTGCAATGGATGGCTGGAAGCATTTGTCTTTGCCTTTGCAATACCACAGAAGCAATGCATGGTCAATGTACAGCAATGACACACCTGTGTGAACAGCCAGGAGACCCCCCCATGTTATGTTACATAGTTACATAGTTAGTACGGTCGAAAAAAGACATATGTCCATCAAGTTCAACCAGGGAATTAAGGGGTAGGGGTGTGGCGCGATATTGGGGAAGGGATGAGATTTTATATTTCTTCATAAGCATTAATCTTATTTTGTCAATTAGGAACATTCAGCACCCACCCGCTATCAAGGCAGCTGCCTATCATGTCATGCCCTACCTGCACAGGTGTGCTGGCTACTCAAATGATCCAATTAAGGAGGCCATTTAGTCAGCAGCAGCAGAAGTCCTGTGCCTGGACGCTCCAACAGCGGCCAGACACAAGCAGAAGCAGCAGAAGCAGCAGCAGCACCACCTTTTGTTTTTTGGCTGCAGCAGCAGCAGCAGCAGCAGCAAGGCCCACAGGGCTGGCTAGCTGGCTAGCCAGCAAGCAGGTAGCAATGAAAGTAGGAATCTTTCTTTTTAACCCTGTAAGGGGGTGGTGCACTGTACCCGAAGATACTGCCATATCGGGTCAATGCATAGGGCGACGGAAGCAAGCTTCGAAATCGGCCCCCGTTCTCAAAAATCCATTTAATATATGGTCCCCAGATAGGGGACGTATCAGATATTAAACTGATAAGAACAGATACTACACTTGATCTTAGCCAAAAGGCCGAGAAGCGATAACCGTGAAAGGGGCGGGCCCAACAAGGTCCCCTTCATGGGCACTATCACTGCTTGCTGTCAGGGAGGCTGCCAGACAATTTTCCATGCACACTCTGGGCTGGGGGGCAGTCAACCACCAGTACACACAGCAGAACCTAAACCCATACCATTATTGCTAAGCAGCAAGACAGGGGCCCATTGCACTCCCACGGGGCCTTTTTAAATGCAATCCATAACCCGGATTTGCCAGGAACCCTTCTTACTCCTCCTACTTGCATGTGACACTGGGCTTAGGATCTGCATAGGAAACACACACACAAGCACACACCTACCTTTGTTGCCTGCAGATGCCTCCTTGGCTGTCCCCAAACGGTATCAAACCAACACCCACGGGAAGCTGTAAGCATAGAGGACATGCCTGCACCCCATTGGACTTACCTGTGTGGGTTAAATCCGGGTTATTTGACAACCTATGGCGGTGATGGTTCTGCTCAGGCAGAGCAGTGCTGATGCTCCTCATAAAGCTGTCGCTGCTGTGAAGGTTCTAGGTGACATCACAATCCCTATGGTTACATACACGACAAAGCTGGGTTGTTGTTGTTTACACTCTGCAAGGCCTGTGGAAGTGAGTGACATCATAGCACTGTAGTTCTGAGGGTTCTAGATGGATGCAACAATCTCCTGTTGCTTCTATGAAGGCCATAATAGACGACATCACCAAACAGCTCCATAGTCACATACACAGCAAAGGAGAGATGTTGTTTACACCTAGTGATGTCAGTGGTATTGAGTGACATCACAGCACAGTGCTAAGGCTCCTGGGCCTGGACACAGCAGCGGCTGCAATATCTCAACGGAGAATACGTTTATATATATGTGTGTGTGTGCGCGTATATATATATATATATATATATATATATATATATATATATATATTTCTCCACCGAAATCACTTTTAAACCCATTTCCACCTTTTTTTCCCTTCTCTTCCTCTTACTTTTTTTTCACGTTTTTTTACGTTTTTCTCCTTTTCGCCTCTTTTCTGGGCGTATTATTCTTCTTTTTCTTCTTTTTTTTCGTCTAATGCATACCCCATCAGTGCAGCAATGCTTATTCAATACCGCCAGCAGATGGAGACACTGGGGGATAATTTTCTAAGGATTTATACTGATTTTTCCTGTCTGAATTTGTCGCACAGAAAGTTGCAGGCCAAATATGTGTGACATTTCTGCGACTTTAGCTTCTAGAGCATTTTTACAACATTATACATAGGTGCTGAATACATAAAAAGCGACTGTTCAGCGACAGACAAGTCGCATCGGCTGAAAGTAGGCCAGAATGTCAGTCCATGTTGGAGCAGGTTTAGATACAGTCTAAAGCATAGATCTCAAAGTCTGTGCACAGAATTTAGCAAGGGCCTCGCACCTTCTGATGCATCAGGTAGGTGCACTATAGCATAGCCTAACCCTCTGTACTTTGGTCTATATTGATGCGGGACATAGACAGCCAGCTGATGACCAATCCATTAGTGCAATGGATGGCTGGAAGCATTTGTCTTTGCCTTTGCAATACCACAGAAGCAATGCATGGTCAATGTACAGCAATGACACACCTGTGTGAACAGCCAGGAGACCCCCCCATGTTATGTTACATAGTTACATAGTTAGTACGGTCGAAAAAAGACATATGTCCATCAAGTTCAACCAGGGAATTAAGGGGTAGGGGTGTGGCGCGATATTGGGGAAGGGATGAGATTTTATATTTCTTCATAAGCATTAATCTTATTTTGTCAATTAGGAACATTCAGCACCCACCCGCTATCAAGGCAGCTGCCTATCATGTCATGCCCTACCTGCACAGGTGTGCTGGCTACTCAAATGATCCAATTAAGGAGGCCATTTAGTCAGCAGCAGCAGAAGTCCTGTGCCTGGACGCTCCAACAGCGGCCAGACACAAGCAGAAGCAGCAGAAGCAGCAGCAGCACCACCTTTTGTTTTTTGGCTGCAGCAGCAGCAGCAGCAGCAGCAAGGCCCACAGGGCTGGCTAGCTGGCTAGCCAGCAAGCAGGTAGCAATGAAAGTAGGAATCTTTCTTTTTAACCCTGTAAGGGGGTGGTGCACTGTACCCGAAGATACTGCCATATCGGGTCAATGCATAGGGCGACGGAAGCAAGCTTCGAAATCGGCCCCCGTTCTCAAAAATCCATTTAATATATGGTCCCCAGATAGGGGACGTATCAGATATTAAACTGATAAGAACAGATACTACACTTGATCTTAGCCAAAAGGCCGAGAAGCGATAACCGTGAAAGGGGCGGGCCCAACAAGGTCCCCTTCATGGGCACTATCACTGCTTGCTGTCAGGGAGGCTGCCAGACAATTTTCCATGCACACTCTGGGCTGGGGGGCAGTCAACCACCAGTACACACAGCAGAACCTAAACCCATACCATTATTGCTAAGCAGCAAGACAGGGGCCCATTGCACTCCCACGGGGCCTTTTTAAATGCAATCCATAACCCGGATTTGCCAGGAACCCTTCTTACTCCTCCTACTTGCATGTGACACTGGGCTTAGGAGGATCTGCATAGGAAACACACACACAAGCACACACCTACCTTTGTTGCCTGCAGATGCCTCCTTGGCTGTCCCCAAACGGTATCAAACCAACACCCACGGGAAGCTGTAAGCATAGAGGACATGCCTGCACCCCATTGGACTTACCTGTGTGGGTTAAATCCGGGTTATTTGACAACCTATGGCGGTGATGGTTCTGCTCAGGCAGAGCAGTGCTGATGCTCCTCATAAAGCTGTCGCTGCTGTGAAGGTTCTAGGTGACATCACAATCCCTATGGTTACATACACGACAAAGCTGGGTTGTTGTTGTTTACACTCTGCAAGGCCTGTGGAAGTGAGTGACATCATAGCACTGTAGTTCTGAGGGTTCTAGATGGATGCAACAATCTCCTGTTGCTTCTATGAAGGCCATAATAGACGACATCACCAAACAGCTCCATAGTCACATACACAGCAAAGGAGAGATGTTGTTTACACCTAGTGATGTCAGTGGTATTGAGTGACATCACAGCACAGTGCTAAGGCTCCTGGGCCTGGACACAGCAGCGGCTGCAATATCTCAACGGAGAATACGTTTATATATATGTGTGTGTGTGCGCGTATATATATATATATATATATATATATATATATATATATATATATTTCTCCGCCGAAATCACTTTTAAACCCATTTCCACCTTTTTTTCCCTTCTCTTCCTCTTACTTTTTTTTCACGTTTTTTTACGTTTTTCTCCTTTTCGCCTCTTTTCTGGGCGTATTATTCTTCTTTTTCTTCTTTTTTTTCGTCTAATGCATACCCCATCAGTGCAGCAATGCTTATTCAATACCGCCAGCAGATGGAGACACTGGGGGATAATTTTCTAAGGATTTATACTGATTTTTCCTGTCTGAATTTGTCGCACAGAAAGTTGCAGGCCAAATATGTGTGACATTTCTGCGACTTTAGCTTCTAGAGCATTTTTACAACATTATACATAGGTGCTGAATACATAAAAAGCGACTGTTCAGCGACAGACAAGTCGCATCGGCTGAAAGTAGGCCAGAATGTCAGTCCATGTTGGAGCAGGTTTAGATACAGTCTAAAGCATAGATCTCAAAGTCTGTGCACAGAATTTAGCAAGGGCCTCGCACCTTCTGATGCATCAGGTAGGTGCACTATAGCATAGCCTAACCCTCTGTACTTTGGTCTATATTGATGCGGGACATAGACAGCCAGCTGATGACCAATCCATTAGTGCAATGGATGGCTGGAAGCATTTGTCTTTGCCTTTGCAATACCACAGAAGCAATGCATGGTCAATGTACAGCAATGACACACCTGTGTGAACAGCCAGGAGACCCCCCCATGTTATGTTACATAGTTACATAGTTAGTACGGTCGAAAAAAGACATATGTCCATCAAGTTCAACCAGGGAATTAAGGGGTAGGGGTGTGGCGCGATATTGGGGAAGGGATGAGATTTTATATTTCTTCATAAGCATTAATCTTATTTTGTCAATTAGGAACATTCAGCACCCACCCGCTATCAAGGCAGCTGCCTATCATGTCATGCCCTACCTGCACAGGTGTGCTGGCTACTCAAATGATCCAATTAAGGAGGCCATTTAGTCAGCAGCAGCAGAAGTCCTGTGCCTGGACGCTCCAACAGCGGCCAGACACAAGCAGAAGCAGCAGAAGCAGCAGCAGCACACCACCTTTTGTTTTTTGGCTGCAGCAGCAGCAGCAGCAGCAGCAGCAGCAAGGCCCACAGGGCTGGCTAGCTGGCTAGCCAGCAAGCAGGTAGCAATGAAAGTAGGAATCTTTCTTTTTAACCCTGTAAGGGGGTGGTGCACTGTACCCGAAGATACTGCCATATCGGGTCAATGCATAGGGCGACGGAAGCAAGCTTCGAAATCGGCCCCCGTTCTCAAAAATCCATTTAATATATGGTCCCCAGATAGGGGACGTATCAGATATTAAACTGATAAGAACAGATACTACACTTGATCTTAGAAAGGCCGAGAAGCGATAACCGTGAAAGGGGCGGGCCCAACAAGGTCCCCTTCATGGGCACTATCACTGCTTGCTGTCAGGGAGGCTGCCAGACAATTTTCCATGCACACTCTGGGCTGGGGGGCAGTCAACCACCAGTACACACAGCAGAACCTAAACCCATACCATTATTGCTAAGCAGCAAGACAGGGGCCCATTGCACTCCCACGGGGCCTTTTTAAATGCAATCCATAACCCGGATTTGCCAGGAACCCTTCTTACTCCTCCTACTTGCATGTGACACTGGGCTTAGGATCTGCATAGGAAACACACACACAAGCACACACCTACCTTTGTTGCCTGCAGATGCCTCCTTGGCTGTCCCCAAACGGTATCAAACCAACACCCACGGGAAGCTGTAAGCATAGAGGACATGCCTGCACCCCATTGGACTTACCTGTGTGGGTTAAATCCGGGTTATTTGACAACCTATGGCGGTGATGGTTCTGCTCAGGCAGAGCAGTGCTGATGCTCCTCATAAAGCTGTCGCTGCTGTGAAGGTTCTAGGTGACATCACAATCCCTATGGTTACATACACGACAAAGCTGGGTTGTTGTTGTTTACACTCTGCAAGGCCTGTGGAAGTGAGTGACATCATAGCACTGTAGTTCTGAGGGTTCTAGATGGATGCAACAATCTCCTGTTGCTTCTATGAAGGCCATAATAGACGACATCACCAAACAGCTCCATAGTCACATACACAGCAAAGGAGAGATGTTGTTTACACCTAGTGATGTCAGTGGTATTGAGTGACATCACAGCACAGTGCTAAGGCTCCTGGGCCTGGACACAGCAGCGGCTGCAATATCTCAACGGAGAATACGTTTATATATATGTGTGTGTGTGCGCGTATATATATATATATATATATATATATATATATATATATATATATATATTCTCCGCCGAAATCACTTTTAAACCCATTTCCACCTTTTTTTCCCTTCTCTTCCTCTTACTTTTTTTTCACGTTTTTTTACGTTTTTCTCCTTTTCGCCTCTTTTCTGGGCGTATTATTCTTCTTTTTCTTCTTTTTTTTCGTCTAATGCATACCCCATCAGTGCAGCAATGCTTATTCAATACCGCCAGCAGATGGAGACACTGGGGGATAATTTTCTAAGGATTTATACTGATTTTTCCTGTCTGAATTTGTCGCACAGAAAGTTGCAGGCCAAATATGTGTGACATTTCTGCGACTTTAGCTTCTAGAGCATTTTTACAACATTATACATAGGTGCTGAATACATAAAACAGCGACAGACAAGTCGCATCGGCTGAAAGTAGGCCAGAATGTCAGTCCATGTTGGAGCAGGTTTAGATACAGTCTAAAGCATAGATCTCAAAGTCTGTGCACAGAATTTAGCAAGGGCCTCGCACCTTCTGATGCATCAGGTAGGTGCACTATAGCATAGCCTAACCCTCTGTACTTTGGTCTATATTGATGCGGGACATAGACAGCCAGCTGATGACCAATCCATTAGTGCAATGGATGGCTGGAAGCATTTGTCTTTGCCTTTGCAATACCACAGAAGCAATGCATGGTCAATGTACAGCAATGACACACCTGTGTGAACAGCCAGGAGACCCCCCCATGTTATGTTACATAGTTACATAGTTAGTACGGTCGAAAAAAGACATATGTCCATCAAGTTCAACCAGGGAATTAAGGGGTAGGGGTGTGGCGCGATATTGGGGAAGGGATGAGATTTTATATTTCTTCATAAGCATTAATCTTATTTTGTCAATTAGGAACATTCAGCACCCACCCGCTATCAAGGCAGCTGCCTATCATGTCATGCCCTACCTGCACAGGTGTGCTGGCTACTCAAATGATCCAATTAAGGAGGCCATTTAGTCAGCAGCAGCAGAAGTCCTGTGCCTGGACGCTCCAACAGCGGCCAGACACAAGCAGAAGCAGCAGAAGCAGCAGCAGCACCACCTTTTGTTTTTTGGCTGCAGCAGCAGCAGCAGCAGCAGCAAGGCCCACAGGGCTGGCTAGCTGGCTAGCCAGCAAGCAGGTAGCAATGAAAGTAGGAATCTTTCTTTTTAACCCTGTAAGGGGGTGGTGCACTGTACCCGAAGATACTGCCATATCGGGTCAATGCATAGGGCGACGGAAGCAAGCTTCGAAATCGGCCCCCGTTCTCAAAAATCCATTTAATATATGGTCCCCAGATAGGGGACGTATCAGATATTAAACTGATAAGAACAGATACTACACTTGATCTTAGCCAAAAGGCCGAGAAGCGATAACCGTGAAAGGGGCGGGCCCAACAAGGTCCCCTTCATGGGCACTATCACTGCTTGCTGTCAGGGAGGCTGCCAGACAATTTTCCATGCACACTCTGGGCTGGGGGGCAGTCAACCACCAGTACACACAGCAGAACCTAAACCCATACCATTATTGCTAAGCAGCAAGACAGGGGCCCATTGCACTCCCACGGGGCCTTTTTAAATGCAATCCATAACCCGGATTTGCCAGGAACCCTTCTTACTCCTCCTACTTGCATGTGACACTGGGCTTAGGATCTGCATAGGAAACACACACACAAGCACACACCTACCTTTGTTGCCTGCAGATGCCTCCTTGGCTGTCCCCAAACGGTATCAAACCAACACCCACGGGAAGCTGTAAGCATAGAGGACATGCCTGCACCCCATTGGACTTACCTGTGTGGGTTAAATCCGGGTTATTTGACAACCTATGGCGGTGATGGTTCTGCTCAGGCAGAGCAGTGCTGATGCTCCTCATAAAGCTGTCGCTGCTGTGAAGGTTCTAGGTGACATCACAATCCCTATGGTTACATACACGACAAAGCTGGGTTGTTGTTGTTTACACTCTGCAAGGCCTGTGGAAGTGAGTGACATCATAGCACTGTAGTTCTGAGGGTTCTAGATGGATGCAACAATCTCCTGTTGCTTCTATGAAGGCCATAATAGACGACATCACCAAACAGCTCCATAGTCACATACACAGCAAAGGAGAGATGTTGTTTACACCTAGTGATGTCAGTGGTATTGAGTGACATCACAGCACAGTGCTAAGGCTCCTGGGCCTGGACACAGCAGCGGCTGCAATATCTCAACGGAGAATACGTTTATATATATGTGTGTGTGTGCGCGTATATATATATATATATATATATATATATATATATATATATTTCTCCGCCGAAATCACTTTTAAACCCATTTCCACCTTTTTTTCCCTTCTCTTCCTCTTACTTTTTTTTCACGTTTTTTTACGTTTTTCTCCTTTTCGCCTCTTTTCTGGGCGTATTATTCTTCTTTTTCTTCTTTTTTTTCGTCTAATGCATACCCCATCAGTGCAGCAATGCTTATTCAATACCGCCAGCAGATGGAGACACTGGGGGATAATTTTCTAAGGATTTATACTGATTTTTCCTGTCTGAATTTGTCGCACAGAAAGTTGCAGGCCAAATATGTGTGACATTTCTGCGACTTTAGCTTCTAGAGAGCATTTTTACAACATTATACATAGGTGCTGAATACATAAAAAGCGACTGTTCAGCGACAGACAAGTCGCATCGGCTGAAAGTAGGCCAGAATGTCAGTCCATGTTGGAGCAGGTTTAGATACAGTCTAAAGCATAGATCTCAAAGTCTGTGCACAGAATTTAGCAAGGGCCTCGCACCTTCTGATGCATCAGGTAGGTGCACTATAGCATAGCCTAACCCTCTGTACTTTGGTCTATATTGATGCGGGACATAGACAGCCAGCTGATGACCAATCCATTAGTGCAATGGATGGCTGGAAGCATTTGTCTTTGCCTTTGCAATACCACAGAAGCAATGCATGGTCAATGTACAGCAATGACACACCTGTGTGAACAGCCAGGAGACCCCCCCATGTTATGTTACATAGTTACATAGTTAGTACGGTCGAAAAAAGACATATGTCCATCAAGTTCAACCAGGGAATTAAGGGGTAGGGGTGTGGCGCGATATTGGGGAAGGGATGAGATTTTATATTTCTTCATAAGCATTAATCTTATTTTGTCAATTAGGAACATTCAGCACCCACCCGCTATCAAGGCAGCTGCCTATCATGTCATGCCCTACCTGCACAGGTGTGCTGGCTACTCAAATGATCCAATTAAGGAGGCCATTTAGTCAGCAGCAGCAGAAGTCCTGTGCCTGGACGCTCCAACAGCGGCCAGACACAAGCAGAAGCAGCAGAAGCAGCAGCAGCACCACCTTTTGTTTTTTGGCTGCAGCAGCAGCAGCAGCAGCAGCAAGGCCCACAGGGCTGGCTAGCTGGCTAGCCAGCAAGCAGGTAGCAATGAAAGTAGGAATCTTTCTTTTTAACCCTGTAAGGGGGTGGTGCACTGTACCCGAAGATACTGCCATATCGGGTCAATGCATAGGGCGACGGAAGCAAGCTTCGAAATCGGCCCCCGTTCTCAAAAATCCATTTAATATATGGTCCCCAGATAGGGGACGTATCAGATATTAAACTGATAAGAACAGATACTACACTTGATCTTAGCCAAAAGGCCGAGAAGCGATAACCGTGAAAGGGGCGGGCCCAACAAGGTCCCCTTCATGGGCACTATCACTGCTTGCTGTCAGGGAGGCTGCCAGACAATTTTCCATGCACACTCTGGGCTGGGGGGCAGTCAACCACCAGTACACACAGCAGAACCTAAACCCATACCATTATTGCTAAGCAGCAAGACAGGGGCCCATTGCACTCCCACGGGGCCTTTTTAAATGCAATCCATAACCCGGATTTGCCAGGAACCCTTCTTACTCCTCCTACTTGCATGTGACACTGGGCTTAGGATCTGCATAGGAAACACACACACAAGCACACACCTACCTTTGTTGCCTGCAGATGCCTCCTTGGCTGTCCCCAAACGGTATCAAACCAACACCCACGGGAAGCTGTAAGCATAGAGGACATGCCTGCACCCCATTGGACTTACCTGTGTGGGTTAAATCCGGGTTATTTGACAACCTATGGCGGTGATGGTTCTGCTCAGGCAGAGCAGTGCTGATGCTCCTCATAAAGCTGTCGCTGCTGTGAAGGTTCTAGGTGACATCACAATCCCTATGGTTACATACACGACAAAGCTGGGTTGTTGTTGTTTACACTCTGCAAGGCCTGTGGAAGTGAGTGACATCATAGCACTGTAGTTCTGAGGGTTCTAGATGGATGCAACAATCTCCTGTTGCTTCTATGAAGGCCATAATAGACGACATCACCAAACAGCTCCATAGTCACATACACAGCAAAGGAGAGATGTTGTTTACACCTAGTGATGTCAGTGGTATTGAGTGACATCACAGCACAGTGCTAAGGCTCCTGGGCCTGGACACAGCAGCGGCTGCAATATCTCAACGGAGAATACGTTTATATATATGTGTGTGTGTGCGCGTATATATATATATATATATATATATATATATATATATATATATATTTCTCCGCCGAAATCACTTTTAAACCCATTTCCACCTTTTTTTCCCTTCTCTTCCTCTTACTTTTTTTTCACGTTTTTTTACGTTTTTCTCCTTTTCGCCTCTTTTCTGGGCGTATTATTCTTCTTTTTCTTCTTTTTTTTCGTCTAATGCATACCCCATCAGTGCAGCAATGCTTATTCAATACCGCCAGCAGATGGAGACACTGGGGGATAATTTTCTAAGGATTTATACTGATTTTTCCTGTCTGAATTTGTCGCACAGAAAGTTGCAGGCCAAATATGTGTGACATTTCTGCGACTTTAGCTTCTAGAGCATTTTTACAACATTATACATAGGTGCTGAATACATAAAAAGCGACTGTTCAGCGACAGACAAGTCGCATCGGCTTAAAGTAGGCCAGAATGTCAGTCCATGTTGGAGCAGGTTTAGATACAGTCTAAAGCATAGATCTCAAAGTCTGTGCACAGAATTTAGCAAGGGCCTCGCACCTTCTGATGCATCAGGTAGGTGCACTATAGCATAGCCTAACCCTCTGTACTTTGGTCTATATTGATGCGGGACATAGACAGCCAGCTGATGACCAATCCATTAGTGCAATGGATGGCTGGAAGCATTTGTCTTTGCCTTTGCAATACCACAGAAGCAATGCATGGTCAATGTACAGCAATGACACACCTGTGTGAACAGCCAGGAGACCCCCCCATGTTATGTTACATAGTTACATAGTTAGTACGGTCGAAAAAAGACATATGTCCATCAAGTTCAACCAGGGAATTAAGGGGTAGGGGTGTGGCGCGATATTGGGGAAGGGATGAGATTTTATATTTCTTCATAAGCATTAATCTTATTTTGTCAATTAGGAACATTCAGCACCCACCCGCTATCAAGGCAGCTGCCTATCATGTCATGCCCTACCTGCACAGGTGTGCTGGCTACTCAAATGATCCAATTAAGGAGGCCATTTAGTCAGCAGCAGCAGAAGTCCTGTGCCTGGACGCTCCAACAGCGGCCAGACACAAGCAGAAGCAGCAGAAGCAGCAGCAGCACCACCTTTTGTTTTTTGGCTGCAGCAGCAGCAGCAGCAGCAGCAGCAAGGCCCACAGGGCTGGCTAGCTGGCTAGCCAGCAAGCAGGTAGCAATGAAAGTAGGAATCTTTCTTTTTAACCCTGTAAGGGGGTGGTGCACTGTACCCGAAGATACTGCCATATCGGGTCAATGCATAGGGCGACGGAAGCAAGCTTCGAAATCGGCCCCCGTTCTCAAAAATCCATTTAATATATGGTCCCCAGATAGGGGACGTATCAGATATTAAACTGATAAGAACAGATACTACACTTGATCTTAGCCAAAAGGCCGAGAAGCGATAACCGTGAAAGGGGCGGGCCCAACAAGGTCCCCTTCATGGGCACTATCACTGCTTGCTGTCAGGGAGGCTGCCAGACAATTTTCCATGCACACTCTGGGCTGGGGGGCAGTCAACCACCAGTACACACAGCAGAACCTAAACCCATACCATTATTGCTAAGCAGCAAGACAGGGGCCCATTGCACTCCCACGGGGCCTTTTTAAATGCAATCCATAACCCGGATTTGCCAGGAACCCTTCTTACTCCTCCTACTTGCATGTGACACTGGGCTTAGGATCTGCATAGGAAACACACACACAAGCACACACCTACCTTTGTTGCCTGCAGATGCCTCCTTGGCTGTCCCCAAACGGTATCAAACCAACACCCACGGGAAGCTGTAAGCATAGAGGACATGCCTGCACCCCATTGGACTTACCTGTGTGGGTTAAATCCGGGTTATTTGACAACCTATGGCGGTGATGGTTCTGCTCAGGCAGAGCAGTGCTGATGCTCCTCATAAAGCTGTCGCTGCTGTGAAGGTTCTAGGTGACATCACAATCCCTATGGTTACATACACGACAAAGCTGGGTTGTTGTTGTTTACACTCTGCAAGGCCTGTGGAAGTGAGTGACATCATAGCACTGTAGTTCTGAGGGTTCTAGATGGATGCAACAATCTCCTGTTGCTTCTATGAAGGCCATAATAGACGACATCACCAAACAGCTCCATAGTCACATACACAGCAAAGGAGAGATGTTGTTTACACCTAGTGATGTCAGTGGTATTGAGTGACATCACAGCACAGTGCTAAGGCTCCTGGGCCTGGACACAGCAGCGGCTGCAATATCTCAACGGAGAATACGTTTATATATATGTGTGTGTGTGCGCGTATATATATATATATATATATATATATATATATATATTTCTCCGCCGAAATCACTTTTAAACCCATTTCCACCTTTTTTTCCCTTCTCTTCCTCTTACTTTTTTTTCACGTTTTTTTACGTTTTTCTCCTTTTCGCCTCTTTTCTGGGCGTATTATTCTTCTTTTTCTTCTTTTTTTTCGTCTAATGCATACCCCATCAGTGCAGCAATGCTTATTCAATACCGCCAGCAGATGGAGACACTGGGGGATAATTTTCTAAGGATTTATACTGATTTTTCCTGTCTGAATTTGTCGCACAGAAAGTTGCAGGCCAAATATGTGTGACATTTCTGCGACTTTAGCTTCTAGAGCATTTTTACAACATTATACATAGGTGCTGAATACATAAAAAGCGACTGTTCAGCGACAGACAAGTCGCATCGGCTGAAAGTAGGCCAGAATGTCAGTCCATGTTGGAGCAGGTTTAGATACAGTCTAAAGCATAGATCTCAAAGTCTGTGCACAGAATTTAGCAAGGGCCTCGCACCTTCTGATGCATCAGGTAGGTGCACTATAGCATAGCCTAACCCTCTGTACTTTGGTCTATATTGATGCGGGACATAGACAGCCAGCTGATGACCAATCCATTAGTGCAATGGATGGCTGGAAGCATTTGTCTTTGCCTTTGCAATACCACAGAAGCAATGCATGGTCAATGTACAGCAATGACACACCTGTGTGAACAGCCAGGAGACCCCCCCATGTTATGTTACATAGTTACATAGTTAGTACGGTCGAAAAAAGACATATGTCCATCAAGTTCAACCAGGGAATTAAGGGGTAGGGGTGTGGCGCGATATTGGGGAAGGGATGAGATTTTATATTTCTTCATAAGCATTAATCTTATTTTGTCAATTAGGAACATTCAGCACCCACCCGCTATCAAGGCAGCTGCCTATCATGTCATGCCCTACCTGCACAGGTGTGCTGGCTACTCAAATGATCCAATTAAGGAGGCCATTTAGTCAGCAGCAGCAGAAGTCCTGTGCCTGGACGCTCCAACAGCGGCCAGACACAAGCAGAAGCAGCAGAAGCAGCAGCAGCACCACCTTTTGTTTTTTGGCTGCAGCAGCAGCAGCAGCAGCAGCAAGGCCCACAGGGCTGGCTAGCTGGCTAGCCAGCAAGCAGGTAGCAATGAAAGTAGGAATCTTTCTTTTTAACCCTGTAAGGGGGTGGTGCACTGTACCCGAAGATACTGCCATATCGGGTCAATGCATAGGGCGACGGAAGCAAGCTTCGAAATCGGCCCCCGTTCTCAAAAATCCATTTAATATATGGTCCCCAGATAGGGGACGTATCAGATATTAAACTGATAAGAACAGATACTACACTTGATCTTAGCCAAAAGGCCGAGAAGCGATAACCGTGAAAGGGGCGGGCCCAACAAGGTCCCCTTCATGGGCACTATCACTGCTTGCTGTCAGGGAGGCTGCCAGACAATTTTCCATGCACACTCTGGGCTGGGGGGCAGTCAACCACCAGTACACACAGCAGAACCTAAACCCATACCATTATTGCTAAGCAGCAAGACAGGGGCCCATTGCACTCCCACGGGGCCTTTTTAAATGCAATCCATAACCCGGATTTGCCAGGAACCCTTCTTACTCCTCCTACTTGCATGTGACACTGGGCTTAGGATCTGCATAGGAAACACACACACAAGCACACACCTACCTTTGTTGCCTGCAGATGCCTCCTTGGCTGTCCCCAAACGGTATCAAACCAACACCCACGGGAAGCTGTAAGCATAGAGGACATGCCTGCACCCCATTGGACTTACCTGTGTGGGTTAAATCCGGGTTATTTGACAACCTATGGCGGTGATGGTTCTGCTCAGGCAGAGCAGTGCTGATGCTCCTCATAAAGCTGTCGCTGCTGTGAAGGTTCTAGGTGACATCACAATCCCTATGGTTACATACACGACAAAGCTGGGTTGTTGTTGTTTACACTCTGCAAGGCCTGTGGAAGTGAGTGACATCATAGCACTGTAGTTCTGAGGGTTCTAGATGGATGCAACAATCTCCTGTTGCTTCTATGAAGGCCATAATAGACGACATCACCAAACAGCTCCATAGTCACATACACAGCAAAGGAGAGATGTTGTTTACACCTAGTGATGTCAGTGGTATTGAGTGACATCACAGCACAGTGCTAAGGCTCCTGGGCCTGGACACAGCAGCGGCTGCAATATCTCAACGGAGAATACGTTTATATATATGTGTGTGTGTGCGCGTATATATATATATATATATATATATATATATATATATATATATATATATTTCTCCGCCGAAATCACTTTTAAACCCATTTCCACCTTTTTTTCCCTTCTCTTCCTCTTACTTTTTTTCACGTTTTTTTACGTTTTTCTCCTTTTCGCCTCTTTTCTGGGCGTATTATTCTTCTTTTTCTTCTTTTTTTTCGTCTAATGCATACCCCATCAGTGCAGCAATGCTTATTCAATACCGCCAGCAGATGGAGACACTGGGGGATAATTTTCTAAGGATTTATACTGATTTTTCCTGTCTGAATTTGTCGCACAGAAAGTTGCAGGCCAAATATGTGTGACATTTCTGCGACTTTAGCTTCTAGAGCATTTTTACAACATTATACATAGGTGCTGAATACATAAAAAGCGACTGTTCAGCGACAGACAAGTCGCATCGGCTTAAAGTAGGCCAGAATGTCAGTCCATGTTGGAGCAGGTTTAGATACAGTCTAAAGCATAGATCTCAAAGTCTGTGCACAGAATTTAGCAAGGGCCTCGCACCTTCTGATGCATCAGGTAGGTGCACTATAGCATAGCCTAACCCTCTGTACTTTGGTCTATATTGATGCGGGACATAGACAGCCAGCTGATGACCAATCCATTAGTGCAATGGATGGCTGGAAGCATTTGTCTTTGCCTTTGCAATACCACAGAAGCAATGCATGGTCAATGTACAGCAATGACACACCTGTGTGAACAGCCAGGAGACCCCCCCATGTTATGTTACATAGTTACATAGTTAGTACGGTCGAAAAAAGACATATGTCCATCAAGTTCAACCAGGGAATTAAGGGGTAGGGGTGTGGCGCGATATTGGGGAAGGGATGAGATTTTATATTTCTTCATAAGCATTAATCTTATTTTGTCAATTAGGAACATTCAGCACCCACCCGCTATCAAGGCAGCTGCCTATCATGTCATGCCCTACCTGCACAGGTGTGCTGGCTACTCAAATGATCCAATTAAGGAGGCCATTTAGTCAGCAGCAGCAGAAGTCCTGTGCCTGGACGCTCCAACAGCGGCCAGACACAAGCAGAAGCAGCAGAAGCAGCAGCAGCACCACCTTTTGTTTTTTGGCTGCAGCAGCAGCAGCAGCAGCAGCAAGGCCCACAGGGCTGGCTAGCTGGCTAGCCAGCAAGCAGGTAGCAATGAAAGTAGGAATCTTTCTTTTTAACCCTGTAAGGGGGTGGTGCACTGTACCCGAAGATACTGCCATATCGGGTCAATGCATAGGGCGACGGAAGCAAGCTTCGAAATCGGCCCCCGTTCTCAAAAATCCATTTAATATATGGTCCCCAGATAGGGGACGTATCAGATATTAAACTGATAAGAACAGATACTACACTTGATCTTAGCCAAAAGGCCGAGAAGCGATAACCGTGAAAGGGGCGGGCCCAACAAGGTCCCCTTCATGGGCACTATCACTGCTTGCTGTCAGGGAGGCTGCCAGACAATTTTCCATGCACACTCTGGGCTGGGGGGCAGTCAACCACCAGTACACACAGCAGAACCTAAACCCATACCATTATTGCTAAGCAGCAAGACAGGGGCCCATTGCACTCCCACGGGGCCTTTTTAAATGCAATCCATAACCCGGATTTGCCAGGAACCCTTCTTACTCCTCCTACTTGCATGTGACACTGGGCTTAGGATCTGCATAGGAAACACACACACAAGCACACACCTACCTTTGTTGCCTGCAGATGCCTCCTTGGCTGTCCCCAAACGGTATCAAACCAACACCCACGGGAAGCTGTAAGCATAGAGGACATGCCTGCACCCCATTGGACTTACCTGTGTGGGTTAAATCCGGGTTATTTGACAACCTATGGCGGTGATGGTTCTGCTCAGGCAGAGCAGTGCTGATGCTCCTCATAAAGCTGTCGCTGCTGTGAAGGTTCTAGGTGACATCACAATCCCTATGGTTACATACACGACAAAGCTGGGTTGTTGTTGTTTACACTCTGCAAGGCCTGTGGAAGTGAGTGACATCATAGCACTGTAGTTCTGAGGGTTCTAGATGGATGCAACAATCTCCTGTTGCTTCTATGAAGGCCATAATAGACGACATCACCAAACAGCTCCATAGTCACATACACAGCAAAGGAGAGATGTTGTTTACACCTAGTGATGTCAGTGGTATTGAGTGACATCACAGCACAGTGCTAAGGCTCCTGGGCCTGGACACAGCAGCGGCTGCAATATCTCAACGGAGAATACGTTTATATATATGTGTGTGTGTGCGCGTATATATATATATATATATATATATATATATATATATATATATATTTCTCCGCCGAAATCACTTTTAAACCCATTTCCACCTTTTTTTCCCTTCTCTTCCTCTTACTTTTTTTTCACGTTTTTTTACGTTTTTCTCCTTTTCGCCTCTTTTCTGGGCGTATTATTCTTCTTTTTCTTCTTTTTTTTCGTCTAATGCATACCCCATCAGTGCAGCAATGCTTATTCAATACCGCCAGCAGATGGAGACACTGGGGGATAATTTTCTAAGGATTTATACTGATTTTTCCTGTCTGAATTTGTCGCACAGAAAGTTGCAGGCCAAATATGTGTGACATTTCTGCGACTTTAGCTTCTAGAGCATTTTTACAACATTATACATAGGTGCTGAATACATAAAAAGCGACTGTTCAGCGACAGACAAGTCGCATCGGCTGAAAGTAGGCCAGAATGTCAGTCCATGTTGGAGCAGGTTTAGATACAGTCTAAAGCATAGATCTCAAAGTCTGTGCACAGAATTTAGCAAGGGCCTCGCACCTTCTGATGCATCAGGTAGGTGCACTATAGCATAGCCTAACCCTCTGTACTTTGGTCTATATTGATGCGGGACATAGACAGCCAGCTGATGACCAATCCATTAGTGCAATGGATGGCTGGAAGCATTTGTCTTTGCCTTTGCAATACCACAGAAGCAATGCATGGTCAATGTACAGCAATGACACACCTGTGTGAACAGCCAGGAGACCCCCCCATGTTATGTTACATAGTTACATAGTTAGTACGGTCGAAAAAAGACATATGTCCATCAAGTTCAACCAGGGAATTAAGGGGTAGGGGTGTGGCGCGATATTGGGGAAGGGATGAGATTTTATATTTCTTCATAAGCATTAATCTTATTTTGTCAATTAGGAACATTCAGCACCCACCCGCTATCAAGGCAGCTGCCTATCATGGCATGCCCTACCTGCACAGGTGTGCTGGCTACTCAAATGATCCAATTAAGGAGGCCATTTAGTCAGCAGCAGCAGAAGTCCTGTGCCTGGACGCTCCAACAGCGGCCAGACACAAGCAGAAGCAGCAGAAGCAGCAGCAGCACCACCTTTTGTTTTTTGGCTGCAGCAGCAGCAGCAGCAGCAGCAAGGCCCACAGGGCTGGCTAGCTGGCTAGCCAGCAAGCAGGTAGCAATGAAAGTAGGAATCTTTCTTTTTAACCCTGTAAGGGGGTGGTGCACTGTACCCGAAGATACTGCCATATCGGGTCAATGCATAGGGCGACGGAAGCAAGCTTCGAAATCGGCCCCCGTTCTCAAAAATCCATTTAATATATGGTCCCCAGATAGGGGACGTATCAGATATTAAACTGATAAGAACAGATACTACACTTGATCTTAGCCAAAAGGCCGAGAAGCGATAACCGTGAAAGGGGCGGGCCCAACAAGGTCCCCTTCATGGGCACTATCACTGCTTGCTGTCAGGGAGGCTGCCAGACAATTTTCCATGCACACTCTGGGCTGGGGGGCAGTCAACCACCAGTACACACAGCAGAACCTAAACCCATACCATTATTGCTAAGCAGCAAGACAGGGGCCCATTGCACTCCCACGGGGCCTTTTTAAATGCAATCCATAACCCGGATTTGCCAGGAACCCTTCTTACTCCTCCTACTTGCATGTGACACTGGGCTTAGGATCTGCATAGGAAACACACACACAAGCACACACCTACCTTTGTTGCCTGCAGATGCCTCCTTGGCTGTCCCCAAACGGTATCAAACCAACACCCACGGGAAGCTGTAAGCATAGAGGACATGCCTGCACCCCATTGGACTTACCTGTGTGGGTTAAATCCGGGTTATTTGACAACCTATGGCGGTGATGGTTCTGCTCAGGCAGAGCAGTGCTGATGCTCCTCATAAAGCTGTCGCTGCTGTGAAGGTTCTAGGTGACATCACAATCCCTATGGTTACATACACGACAAAGCTGGGTTGTTGTTGTTTACACTCTGCAAGGCCTGTGGAAGTGAGTGACATCATAGCACTGTAGTTCTGAGGGTTCTAGATGGATGCAACAATCTCCTGTTGCTTCTATGAAGGCCATAATAGACGACATCACCAAACAGCTCCATAGTCACATACACAGCAAAGGAGAGATGTTGTTTACACCTAGTGATGTCAGTGGTATTGAGTGACATCACAGCACAGTGCTAAGGCTCCTGGGCCTGGACACAGCAGCGGCTGCAATATCTCAACGGAGAATACGTTTATATATATGTGTGTGTGTGCGCGTATATATATATATATATATATATATATATATATATATATATATATTCTCCGCCGAAATCACTTTTAAACCCATTTCCACCTTTTTTTCCCTTCTCTTCCTCTTACTTTTTTTTCACGTTTTTTTACGTTTTTCTCCTTTTCGCCTCTTTTCTGGGCGTATTATTCTTCTTTTTCTTCTTTTTTTTCGTCTAATGCATACCCCATCAGTGCAGCAATGCTTATTCAATACCGCCAGCAGATGGAGACACTGGGGGATAATTTTCTAAGGATTTATACTGATTTTTCCTGTCTGAATTTGTCGCACAGAAAGTTGCAGGCCAAATATGTGTGACATTTCTGCGACTTTAGCTTCTAGAGCATTTTTACAACATTATACATAGGTGCTGAATACATAAAAAGCGACTGTTCAGCGACAGACAAGTCGCATCGGCTGAAAGTAGGCCAGAATGTCAGTCCATGTTGGAGCAGGTTTAGATACAGTCTAAAGCATAGATCTCAAAGTCTGTGCACAGAATTTAGCAAGGGCCTCGCACCTTCTGATGCATCAGGTAGGTGCACTATAGCATAGCCTAACCCTCTGTACTTTGGTCTATATTGATGCGGGACATAGACAGCCAGCTGATGACCAATCCATTAGTGCAATGGATGGCTGGAAGCATTTGTCTTTGCCTTTGCAATACCACAGAAGCAATGCATGGTCAATGTACAGCAATGACACACCTGTGTGAACAGCCAGGAGACCCCCCCATGTTATGTTACATAGTTACATAGTTAGTACGGTCGAAAAAAGACATATGTCCATCAAGTTCAACCAGGGAATTAAGGGGTAGGGGTGTGGCGCGATATTGGGGAAGGGATGAGATTTTATATTTCTTCATAAGCATTAATCTTATTTTGTCAATTAGGAACATTCAGCACCCACCCGCTATCAAGGCAGCTGCCTATCATGTCATGCCCTACCTGCACAGGTGTGCTGGCTACTCAAATGATCCAATTAAGGAGGCCATTTAGTCAGCAGCAGCAGAAGTCCTGTGCCTGGACGCTCCAACAGCGGCCAGACACAAGCAGAAGCAGCAGAAGCAGCAGCAGCACCACCTTTTGTTTTTTGGCTGCAGCAGCAGCAGCAGCAGCAGCAAGGCCCACAGGGCTGGCTAGCTGGCTAGCCAGCAAGCAGGTAGCAATGAAAGTAGGAATCTTTCTTTTTAACCCTGTAAGGGGGTGGTGCACTGTACCCGAAGATACTGCCATATCGGGTCAATGCATAGGGCGACGGAAGCAAGCTTCGAAATCGGCCCCCGTTCTCAAAAATCCATTTAATATATGGTCCCCAGATAGGGGACGTATCAGATATTAAACTGATAAGAACAGATACTACACTTGATCTTAGCCAAAAGGCCGAGAAGCGATAACCGTGAAAGGGGCGGGCCCAACAAGGTCCCCTTCATGGGCACTATCACTGCTTGCTGTCAGGGAGGCTGCCAGACAATTTTCCATGCACACTCTGGGCTGGGGGGCAGTCAACCACCAGTACACACAGCAGAACCTAAACCCATACCATTATTGCTAAGCAGCAAGACAGGGGCCCATTGCACTCCCACGGGGCCTTTTTAAATGCAATCCATAACCCGGATTTGCCAGGAACCCTTCTTACTCCTCCTACTTGCATGTGACACTGGGCTTAGGATCTGCATAGGAAACACACACACAAGCACACACCTACCTTTGTTGCCTGCAGATGCCTCCTTGGCTGTCCCCAAACGGTATCAAACCAACACCCACGGGAAGCTGTAAGCATAGAGGACATGCCTGCACCCCATTGGACTTACCTGTGTGGGTTAAATCCGGGTTATTTGACAACCTATGGCGGTGATGGTTCTGCTCAGGCAGAGCAGTGCTGATGCTCCTCATAAAGCTGTCGCTGCTGTGAAGGTTCTAGGTGACATCACAATCCCTATGGTTACATACACGACAAAGCTGGGTTGTTGTTGTTTACACTCTGCAAGGCCTGTGGAAGTGAGTGACATCATAGCACTGTAGTTCTGAGGGTTCTAGATGGATGCAACAATCTCCTGTTGCTTCTATGAAGGCCATAATAGACGACATCACCAAACAGCTCCATAGTCACATACACAGCAAAGGAGAGATGTTGTTTACACCTAGTGATGTCAGTGGTATTGAGTGACATCACAGCACAGTGCTAAGGCTCCTGGGCCTGGACACAGCAGCGGCTGCAATATCTCAACGGAGAATACGTTTATATATATGTGTGTGTGTGCGCGTATATATATATATATATATATATATATATATATATATATATATATATATTTCTCCGCCGAAATCACTTTTAAACCCATTTCCACCTTTTTTTCCCTTCTCTTCCTCTTACTTTTTTTTCACGTTTTTTTACGTTTTTCTCCTTTTCGCCTCTTTTCTGGGCGTATTATTCTTCTTTTTCTTCTTTTTTTTCGTCTAATGCATACCCCATCAGTGCAGCAATGCTTATTCAATACCGCCAGCAGATGGAGACACTGGGGGATAATTTTCTAAGGATTTATACTGATTTTTCCTGTCTGAATTTGTCGCACAGAAAGTTGCAGGCCAAATATGTGTGACATTTCTGCGACTTTAGCTTCTAGAGCATTTTTACAACATTATACATAGGTGCTGAATACATAAAAAGCGACTGTTCAGCGACAGACAAGTCGCATCGGCTGAAAGTAGGCCAGAATGTCAGTCCATGTTGGAGCAGGTTTAGATACAGTCTAAAGCATAGATCTCAAAGTCTGTGCACAGAATTTAGCAAGGGCCTCGCACCTTCTGATGCATCAGGTAGGTGCACTATAGCATAGCCTAACCCTCTGTACTTTGGTCTATATTGATGCGGGACATAGACAGCCAGCTGATGACCAATCCATTAGTGCAATGGATGGCTGGAAGCATTTGTCTTTGCCTTTGCAATACCACAGAAGCAATGCATGGTCAATGTACAGCAATGACACACCTGTGTGAACAGCCAGGAGACCCCCCCATGTTATGTTACATAGTTACATAGTTAGTACGGTCGAAAAAAGACATATGTCCATCAAGTTCAACCAGGGAATTAAGGGGTAGGGGTGTGGCGCGATATTGGGGAAGGGATGAGATTTTATATTTCTTCATAAGCATTAATCTTATTTTGTCAATTAGGAACATTCAGCACCCACCCGCTATCAAGGCAGCTGCCTATCATGTCATGCCCTACCTGCACAGGTGTGCTGGCTACTCAAATGATCCAATTAAGGAGGCCATTTAGTCAGCAGCAGCAGAAGTCCTGTGCCTGGACGCTCCAACAGCGGCCAGACACAAGCAGAAGCAGCAGAAGCAGCAGCAGCACCACCTTTTGTTTTTTGGCTGCAGCAGCAGCAGCAGCAGCAGCAGCAAGGCCCACAGGGCTGGCTAGCTGGCTAGCCAGCAAGCAGGTAGCAATGAAAGTAGGAATCTTTCTTTTTAACCCTGTAAGGGGGTGGTGCACTGTACCCGAAGATACTGCCATATCGGGTCAATGCATAGGGCGACGGAAGCAAGCTTCGAAATCGGCCCCCGTTCTCAAAAATCCATTTAATATATGGTCCCCAGATAGGGGACGTATCAGATATTAAACTGATAAGAACAGATACTACACTTGATCTTAGCCAAAAGGCCGAGAAGCGATAACCGTGAAAGGGGCGGGCCCAACAAGGTCCCCTTCATGGGCACTATCACTGCTTGCTGTCAGGGAGGCTGCCAGACAATTTTCCATGCACACTCTGGGCTGGGGGGCAGTCAACCACCAGTACACACAGCAGAACCTAAACCCATACCATTATTGCTAAGCAGCAAGACAGGGGCCCATTGCACTCCCACGGGGCCTTTTTAAATGCAATCCATAACCCGGATTTGCCAGGAACCCTTCTTACTCCTCCTACTTGCATGTGACACTGGGCTTAGGATCTGCATAGGAAACACACACACAAGCACACACCTACCTTTGTTGCCTGCAGATGCCTCCTTGGCTGTCCCCAAACGGTATCAAACCAACACCCACGGGAAGCTGTAAGCATAGAGGACATGCCTGCACCCCATTGGACTTACCTGTGTGGGTTAAATCCGGGTTATTTGACAACCTATGGCGGTGATGGTTCTGCTCAGGCAGAGCAGTGCTGATGCTCCTCATAAAGCTGTCGCTGCTGTGAAGGTTCTAGGTGACATCACAATCCCTATGGTTACATACACGACAAAGCTGGGTTGTTGTTGTTTACACTCTGCAAGGCCTGTGGAAGTGAGTGACATCATAGCACTGTAGTTCTGAGGGTTCTAGATGGATGCAACAATCTCCTGTTGCTTCTATGAAGGCCATAATAGACGACATCACCAAACAGCTCCATAGTCACACACACAGCAAAGGAGAGATGTTGTTTACACCTAGTGATGTCAGTGGTATTGAGTGACATCACAGCACAGTGCTAAGGCTCCTGGGCCTGGACACAGCAGCGGCTGCAATATCTCAACGGAGAATACGTTTATATATATGTGTGTGTGTGCGCGTATATATATATATATATATATATATATATATATATATATATATATATTTCTCCGCCGAAATCACTTTTAAACCCATTTCCACCTTTTTTTCCCTTCTCTTCCTCTTACTTTTTTTTCACGTTTTTTTACGTTTTTCTCCTTTTCGCCTCTTTTCTGGGCGTATTATTCTTCTTTTTCTTCTTTTTTTTCGTCTAATGCATACCCCATCAGTGCAGCAATGCTTATTCAATACCGCCAGCAGATGGAGACACTGGGGGATAATTTTCTAAGGATTTATACTGATTTTTCCTGTCTGAATTTGTCGCACAGAAAGTTGCAGGCCAAATATGTGTGACATTTCTGCGACTTTAGCTTCTAGAGCATTTTTACAACATTATACATAGGTGCTGAATACATAAAAAGCGACTGTTCAGCGACAGACAAGTCGCATCGGCTGAAAGTAGGCCAGAATGTCAGTCCATGTTGGAGCAGGTTTAGATACAGTCTAAAGCATAGATCTCAAAGTCTGTGCACAGAATTTAGCAAGGGCCTCGCACCTTCTGATGCATCAGGTAGGTGCACTATAGCATAGCCTAACCCTCTGTACTTTGGTCTATATTGATGCGGGACATAGACAGCCAGCTGATGACCAATCCATTAGTGCAATGGATGGCTGGAAGCATTTGTCTTTGCCTTTGCAATACCACAGAAGCAATGCATGGTCAATGTACAGCAATGACACACCTGTGTGAACAGCCAGGAGACCCCCCCATGTTATGTTACATAGTTACATAGTTAGTACGGTCGAAAAAAGACATATGTCCATCAAGTTCAACCAGGGAATTAAGGGGTAGGGGTGTGGCGCGATATTGGGGAAGGGATGAGATTTTATATTTCTTCATAAGCATTAATCTTATTTTGTCAATTAGGAACATTCAGCACCCACCCGCTATCAAGGCAGCTGCCTATCATGTCATGCCCTACCTGCACAGGTGTGCTGGCTACTCAAATGATCCAATTAAGGAGGCCATTTAGTCAGCAGCAGCAGAAGTCCTGTGCCTGGACGCTCCAACAGCGGCCAGACACAAGCAGAAGCAGCAGAAGCAGCAGCAGCACCACCTTTTGTTTTTTGGCTGCAGCAGCAGCAGCAGCAAGGCCCACAGGGCTGGCTAGCTGGCTAGCCAGCAAGCAGGTAGCAATGAAAGTAGGAATCTTTCTTTTTAACCCTGTAAGGGGGTGGTGCACTGTACCCGAAGATACTGCCATATCGGGTCAATGCATAGGGCGACGGAAGCAAGCTTCGAAATCGGCCCCCGTTCTCAAAAATCCATTTAATATATGGTCCCCAGATAGGGGACGTATCAGATATTAAACTGATAAGAACAGATACTACACTTGATCTTAGCCAAAAGGCCGAGAAGCGATAACCGTGAAAGGGGCGGGCCCAACAAGGTCCCCTTCATGGGCACTATCACTGCTTGCTGTCAGGGAGGCTGCCAGACAATTTTCCATGCACACTCTGGGCTGGGGGGCAGTCAACCACCAGTACACACAGCAGAACCTAAACCCATACCATTATTGCTAAGCAGCAAGACAGGGGCCCATTGCACTCCCACGGGGCCTTTTTAAATGCAATCCATAACCCGGATTTGCCAGGAACCCTTCTTACTCCTCCTACTTGCATGTGACACTGGGCTTAGGATCTGCATAGGAAACACACACACAAGCACACACCTACCTTTGTTGCCTGCAGATGCCTCCTTGGCTGTCCCCAAACGGTATCAAACCAACACCCACGGGAAGCTGTAAGCATAGAGGACATGCCTGCACCCCATTGGACTTACCTGTGTGGGTTAAATCCGGGTTATTTGACAACCTATGGCGGTGATGGTTCTGCTCAGGCAGAGCAGTGCTGATGCTCCTCATAAAGCTGTCGCTGCTGTGAAGGTTCTAGGTGACATCACAATCCCTATGGTTACATACACGACAAAGCTGGGTTGTTGTTGTTTACACTCTGCAAGGCCTGTGGAAGTGAGTGACATCATAGCACTGTAGTTCTGAGGGTTCTAGATGGATGCAACAATCTCCTGTTGCTTCTATGAAGGCCATAATAGACGACATCACCAAACAGCTCCATAGTCACATACACAGCAAAGGAGAGATGTTGTTTACACCTAGTGATGTCAGTGGTATTGAGTGACATCACAGCACAGTGCTAAGGCTCCTGGGCCTGGACACAGCAGCGGCTGCAATATCTCAACGGAGAATACGTTTATATATATGTGTGTGTGTGCGCGTATATATATATATATATATATATATATATATATATATATATATATATATCTCCGCCGAAATCACTTTTAAACCCATTTCCACCTTTTTTTCCCTTCTCTTCCTCTTACTTTTTTTTCACGTTTTTTTACGTTTTTCTCCTTTTCGCCTCTTTTCTGGGCGTATTATTCTTCTTTTTCTTCTTTTTTTTCGTCTAATGCATACCCCATCAGTGCAGCAATGCTTATTCAATACCGCCAGCAGATGGAGACACTGGGGGATAATTTTCTAAGGATTTATACTGATTTTTCCTGTCTGAATTTGTCGCACAGAAAGTTGCAGGCCAAATATGTGTGACATTTCTGCGACTTTAGCTTCTAGAGCATTTTTACAACATTATACATAGGTGCTGAATACATAAAAAGCGACTGTTCAGCGACAGACAAGTCGCATCGGCTGAAAGTAGGCCAGAATGTCAGTCCATGTTGGAGCAGGTTTAGATACAGTCTAAAGCATAGATCTCAAAGTCTGTGCACAGAATTTAGCAAGGGCCTCGCACCTTCTGATGCATCAGGTAGGTGCACTATAGCATAGCCTAACCCTCTGTACTTTGGTCTATATTGATGCGGGACATAGACAGCCAGCTGATGACCAATCCATTAGTGCAATGGATGGCTGGAAGCATTTGTCTTTGCCTTTGCAATACCACAGAAGCAATGCATGGTCAATGTACAGCAATGACACACCTGTGTGAACAGCCAGGAGACCCCCCCATGTTATGTTACATAGTTACATAGTTAGTACGGTCGAAAAAAGACATATGTCCATCAAGTTCAACCAGGGAATTAAGGGGTAGGGGTGTGGCGCGATATTGGGGAAGGGATGAGATTTTATATTTCTTCATAAGCATTAATCTTATTTTGTCAATTAGGAACATTCAGCACCCACCCGCTATCAAGGCAGCTGCCTATCATGTCATGCCCTACCTGCACAGGTGTGCTGGCTACTCAAATGATCCAATTAAGGAGGCCATTTAGTCAGCAGCAGCAGAAGTCCTGTGCCTGGACGCTCCAACAGCGGCCAGACACAAGCAGAAGCAGCAGAAGCAGCAGCAGCACCACCTTTTGTTTTTTGGCTGCAGCAGCAGCAGCAGCAGCAGCAAGGCCCACAGGGCTGGCTAGCTGGCTAGCCAGCAAGCAGGTAGCAATGAAAGTAGGAATCTTTCTTTTTAACCCTGTAAGGGGGTGGTGCACTGTACCCGAAGATACTGCCATATCGGGTCAATGCATAGGGCGACGGAAGCAAGCTTCGAAATCGGCCCCCGTTCTCAAAAATCCATTTAATATATGGTCCCCAGATAGGGGACGTATCAGATATTAAACTGATAAGAACAGATACTACACTTGATCTTAGCCAAAAGGCCGAGAAGCGATAACCGTGAAAGGGGCGGGCCCAACAAGGTCCCCTTCATGGGCACTATCACTGCTTGCTGTCAGGGAGGCTGCCAGACAATTTTCCATGCACACTCTGGGCTGGGGGGCAGTCAACCACCAGTACACACAGCAGAACCTAAACCCATACCATTATTGCTAAGCAGCAAGACAGGGGCCCATTGCACTCCCACGGGGCCTTTTTAAATGCAATCCATAACCCGGATTTGCCAGGAACCCTTCTTACTCCTCCTACTTGCATGTGACACTGGGCTTAGGATCTGCATAGGAAACACACACACAAGCACACACCTACCTTTGTTGCCTGCAGATGCCTCCTTGGCTGTCCCCAAACGGTATCAAACCAACACCCACGGGAAGCTGTAAGCATAGAGGACATGCCTGCACCCCATTGGACTTACCTGTGTGGGTTAAATCCGGGTTATTTGACAACCTATGGCGGTGATGGTTCTGCTCAGGCAGAGCAGTGCTGATGCTCCTCATAAAGCTGTCGCTGCTGTGAAGGTTCTAGGTGACATCACAATCCCTATGGTTACATACACGACAAAGCTGGGTTGTTGTTGTTTACACTCTGCAAGGCCTGTGGAAGTGAGTGACATCATAGCACTGTAGTTCTGAGGGTTCTAGATGGATGCAACAATCTCCTGTTGCTTCTATGAAGGCCATAATAGACGACATCACCAAACAGCTCCATAGTCACATACACAGCAAAGGAGAGATGTTGTTTACACCTAGTGATGTCAGTGGTATTGAGTGACATCACAGCACAGTGCTAAGGCTCCTGGGCCTGGACACAGCAGCGGCTGCAATATCTCAACGGAGAATACGTTTATATATATGTGTGTGTGTGCGCGTATATATATATATATATATATATATATATATATATATATATATATATATATATATTCTCCGCCGAAATCACTTTTAAACCCATTTCCACCTTTTTTTCCCTTCTCTTCCTCTTACTTTTTTTTCACGTTTTTTTACGTTTTTCTCCTTTTCGCCTCTTTTCTGGGCGTATTATTCTTCTTTTTCTTCTTTTTTTTCGTCTAATGCATACCCCATCAGTGCAGCAATGCTTATTCAATACCGCCAGCAGATGGAGACACTGGGGGATAATTTTCTAAGGATTTATACTGATTTTTCCTGTCTGAATTTGTCGCACAGAAAGTTGCAGGCCAAATATGTGTGACATTTCTGCGACTTTAGCTTCTAGAGCATTTTTACAACATTATACATAGGTGCTGAATACATAAAAAGCGACTGTTCAGCGACAGACAAGTCGCATCGGCTGAAAGTAGGCCAGAATGTCAGTCCATGTTGGAGCAGGTTTAGATACAGTCTAAAGCATAGATCTCAAAGTCTGTGCACAGAATTTAGCAAGGGCCTCGCACCTTCTGATGCATCAGGTAGGTGCACTATAGCATAGCCTAACCCTCTGTACTTTGGTCTATATTGATGCGGGACATAGACAGCCAGCTGATGACCAATCCATTAGTGCAATGGATGGCTGGAAGCATTTGTCTTTGCCTTTGCAATACCACAGAAGCAATGCATGGTCAATGTACAGCAATGACACACCTGTGTGAACAGCCAGGAGACCCCCCCATGTTATGTTACATAGTTACATAGTTAGTACGGTCGAAAAAAGACATATGTCCATCAAGTTCAACCAGGGAATTAAGGGGTAGGGGTGTGGCGCGATATTGGGGAAGGGATGAGATTTTATATTTCTTCATAAGCATTAATCTTATTTTGTCAATTAGGAACATTCAGCACCCACCCGCTATCAAGGCAGCTGCCTATCATGTCATGCCCTACCTGCACAGGTGTGCTGGCTACTCAAATGATCCAATTAAGGAGGCCATTTAGTCAGCAGCAGCAGAAGTCCTGTGCCTGGACGCTCCAACAGCGGCCAGACACAAGCAGAAGCAGCAGAAGCAGCAGCAGCACCACCTTTTGTTTTTTGGCTGCAGCAGCAGCAGCAGCAGCAGCAAGGCCCACAGGGCTGGCTAGCTGGCTAGCCAGCAAGCAGGTAGCAATGAAAGTAGGAATCTTTCTTTTTAACCCTGTAAGGGGGTGGTGCACTGTACCCGAAGATACTGCCATATCGGGTCAATGCATAGGGCGACGGAAGCAAGCTTCGAAATCGGCCCCCGTTCTCAAAAATCCATTTAATATATGGTCCCCAGATAGGGGACGTATCAGATATTAAACTGATAAGAACAGATACTACACTTGATCTTAGCCAAAAGGCCGAGAA
The DNA here is from genome assembly GCF_029499605.1 of Hyla sarda. NCBI lineage: Eukaryota > Metazoa > Chordata > Amphibia > Anura > Hylidae > Hyla > Hyla sarda. The sequence goes on along the minus strand of NW_026610911.1, from coordinate 87,905 downwards.
GCGATAACCGTGAAAGGGGCGGGCCCAACAAGGTCCCCTTCATGGGCACTATCACTGCTTGCTGTCAGGGAGGCTGCCAGACAATTTTCCATGCACACTCTGGGCTGGGGGGCAGTCAACCACCAGTACACACAGCAGAACCTAAACCCATACCATTATTGCTAAGCAGCAAGACAGGGGCCCATTGCACTCCCACGGGGCCTTTTTAAATGCAATCCATAACCCGGATTTGCCAGGAACCCTTCTTACTCCTCCTACTTGCATGTGACACTGGGCTTAGGATCTGCATAGGAAACACACACACAAGCACACACCTACCTTTGTTGCCTGCAGATGCCTCCTTGGCTGTCCCCAAACGGTATCAAACCAACACCCACGGGAAGCTGTAAGCATAGAGGACATGCCTGCACCCCATTGGACTTACCTGTGTGGGTTAAATCCGGGTTATTTGACAACCTATGGCGGTGATGGTTCTGCTCAGGCAGAGCAGTGCTGATGCTCCTCATAAAGCTGTCGCTGCTGTGAAGGTTCTAGGTGACATCACAATCCCTATGGTTACATACACGACAAAGCTGGGTTGTTGTTGTTTACACTCTGCAAGGCCTGTGGAAGTGAGTGACATCATAGCACTGTAGTTCTGAGGGTTCTAGATGGATGCAACAATCTCCTGTTGCTTCTATGAAGGCCATAATAGACGACATCACCAAACAGCTCCATAGTCACATACACAGCAAAGGAGAGATGTTGTTTACACCTAGTGATGTCAGTGGTATTGAGTGACATCACAGCACAGTGCTAAGGCTCCTGGGCCTGGACACAGCAGCGGCTGCAATATCTCAACGGAGAATACGTTTATATATATGTGTGTGTGTGCGCGTATATATATATATATATATATATATATATATATATATATATATATATATATTTCTCCGCCGAAATCACTTTTAAACCCATTTCCACCTTTTTTTCCCTTCTCTTCCTCTTACTTTTTTTTCACGTTTTTTTACGTTTTTCTCCTTTTCGCCTCTTTTCTGGGCGTATTATTCTTCTTTTTCTTCTTTTTTTTCGTCTAATGCATACCCCATCAGTGCAGCAATGCTTATTCAATACCGCCAGCAGATGGAGACACTGGGGGATAATTTTCTAAGGATTTATACTGATTTTTCCTGTCTGAATTTGTCGCACAGAAAGTTGCAGGCCAAATATGTGTGACATTTCTGCGACTTTAGCTTCTAGAGCATTTTTACAACATTATACATAGGTGCTGAATACATAAAAAGCGACTGTTCAGCGACAGACAAGTCGCATCGGCTGAAAGTAGGCCAGAATGTCAGTCCATGTTGGAGCAGGTTTAGATACAGTCTAAAGCATAGATCTCAAAGTCTGTGCACAGAATTTAGCAAGGGCCTCGCACCTTCTGATGCATCAGGTAGGTGCACTATAGCATAGCCTAACCCTCTGTACTTTGGTCTATATTGATGCGGGACATAGACAGCCAGCTGATGACCAATCCATTAGTGCAATGGATGGCTGGAAGCATTTGTCTTTGCCTTTGCAATACCACAGAAGCAATGCATGGTCAATGTACAGCAATGACACACCTGTGTGAACAGCCAGGAGACCCCCCCATGTTATGTTACATAGTTACATAGTTAGTACGGTCGAAAAAAGACATATGTCCATCAAGTTCAACCAGGGAATTAAGGGGTAGGGGTGTGGCGCGATATTGGGGAAGGGATGAGATTTTATATTTCTTCATAAGCATTAATCTTATTTTGTCAATTAGGAACATTCAGCACCCACCCGCTATCAAGGCAGCTGCCTATCATGTCATGCCCTACCTGCACAGGTGTGCTGGCTACTCAAATGATCCAATTAAGGAGGCCATTTAGTCAGCAGCAGCAGAAGTCCTGTGCCTGGACGCTCCAACAGCGGCCAGACACAAGCAGAAGCAGCAGAAGCAGCAGCAGCACCACCTTTTGTTTTTTGGCTGCAGCAGCAGCAGCAGCAGCAGCAAGGCCCACAGGGCTGGCTAGCTGGCTAGCCAGCAAGCAGGTAGCAATGAAAGTAGGAATCTTTCTTTTTAACCCTGTAAGGGGGTGGTGCACTGTACCCGAAGATACTGCCATATCGGGTCAATGCATAGGGCGACGGAAGCAAGCTTCGAAATCGGCCCCCGTTCTCAAAAATCCATTTAATATATGGTCCCCAGATAGGGGACGTATCAGATATTAAACTGATAAGAACAGATACTACACTTGATCTTAGCCAAAAGGCCGAGAAGCGATAACCGTGAAAGGGGCGGGCCCAACAAGGTCCCCTTCATGGGCACTATCACTGCTTGCTGTCAGGGAGGCTGCCAGACAATTTTCCATGCACACTCTGGGCTGGGGGGCAGTCAACCACCAGTACACACAGCAGAACCTAAACCCATACCATTATTGCTAAGCAGCAAGACAGGGGCCCATTGCACTCCCACGGGGCCTTTTTAAATGCAATCCATAACCCGGATTTGCCAGGAACCCTTCTTACTCCTCCTACTTGCATGTGACACTGGGCTTAGGATCTGCATAGGAAACACACACACAAGCACACACCTACCTTTGTTGCCTGCAGATGCCTCCTTGGCTGTCCCCAAACGGTATCAAACCAACACCCACGGGAAGCTGTAAGCATAGAGGACATGCCTGCACCCCATTGGACTTACCTGTGTGGGTTAAATCCGGGTTATTTGACAACCTATGGCGGTGATGGTTCTGCTCAGGCAGAGCAGTGCTGATGCTCCTCATAAAGCTGTCGCTGCTGTGAAGGTTCTAGGTGACATCACAATCCCTATGGTTACATACACGACAAAGCTGGGTTGTTGTTGTTTACACTCTGCAAGGCCTGTGGAAGTGAGTGACATCATAGCACTGTAGTTCTGAGGGTTCTAGATGGATGCAACAATCTCCTGTTGCTTCTATGAAGGCCATAATAGACGACATCACCAAACAGCTCCATAGTCACATACACAGCAAAGGAGAGATGTTGTTTACACCTAGTGATGTCAGTGGTATTGAGTGACATCACAGCACAGTGCTAAGGCTCCTGGGCCTGGACACAGCAGCGGCTGCAATATCTCAACGGAGAATACGTTTATATATATGTGTGTGTGTGCGCGTATATATATATATATATATATATATATATATATATATATATATATTTCTCCGCCGAAATCACTTTTAAACCCATTTCCACCTTTTTTTCCCTTCTCTTCCTCTTACTTTTTTTTCACGTTTTTTTACGTTTTTCTCCTTTTCGCCTCTTTTCTGGGCGTATTATTCTTCTTTTTCTTCTTTTTTTTCGTCTAATGCATACCCCATCAGTGCAGCAATGCTTATTCAATACCGCCAGCAGATGGAGACACTGGGGGATAATTTTCTAAGGATTTATACTGATTTTTCCTGTCTGAATTTGTCGCACAGAAAGTTGCAGGCCAAATATGTGTGACATTTCTGCGACTTTAGCTTCTAGAGCATTTTTACAACATTATACATAGGTGCTGAATACATAAAAAGCGACTGTTCAGCGACAGACAAGTCGCATCGGCTGAAAGTAGGCCAGAATGTCAGTCCATGTTGGAGCAGGTTTAGATACAGTCTAAAGCATAGATCTCAAAGTCTGTGCACAGAATTTAGCAAGGGCCTCGCACCTTCTGATGCATCAGGTAGGTGCACTATAGCATAGCCTAACCCTCTGTACTTTGGTCTATATTGATGCGGGACATAGACAGCCAGCTGATGACCAATCCATTAGTGCAATGGATGGCTGGAAGCATTTGTCTTTGCCTTTGCAATACCACAGAAGCAATGCATGGTCAATGTACAGCAATGACACACCTGTGTGAACAGCCAGGAGACCCCCCCATGTTATGTTACATAGTTACATAGTTAGTACGGTCGAAAAAAGACATATGTCCATCAAGTTCAACCAGGGAATTAAGGGGTAGGGGTGTGGCGCGATATTGGGGAAGGGATGAGATTTTATATTTCTTCATAAGCATTAATCTTATTTTGTCAATTAGGAACATTCAGCACCCACCCGCTATCAAGGCAGCTGCCTATCATGTCATGCCCTACCTGCACAGGTGTGCTGGCTACTCAAATGATCCAATTAAGGAGGCCATTTAGTCAGCAGCAGCAGAAGTCCTGTGCCTGGACGCTCCAACAGCGGCCAGACACAAGCAGAAGCAGCAGAAGCAGCAGAAGCAGCAGCAGCACCACCTTTTGTTTTTTGGCTGCAGCAGCAGCAGCAGCAGCAGCAAGGCCCACAGGGCTGGCTAGCTGGCTAGCCAGCAAGCAGGTAGCAATGAAAGTAGGAATCTTTCTTTTTAACCCTGTAAGGGGGTGGTGCACTGTACCCGAAGATACTGCCATATCGGGTCAATGCATAGGGCGACGGAAGCAAGCTTCGAAATCGGCCCCCGTTCTCAAAAATCCATTTAATATATGGTCCCCAGATAGGGGACGTATCAGATATTAAACTGATAAGAACAGATACTACACTTGATCTTAGCCAAAAGGCCGAGAAGCGATAACCGTGAAAGGGGCGGGCCCAACAAGGTCCCCTTCATGGGCACTATCACTGCTTGCTGTCAGGGAGGCTGCCAGACAATTTTCCATGCACACTCTGGGCTGGGGGGCAGTCAACCACCAGTACACACAGCAGAACCTAAACCCATACCATTATTGCTAAGCAGCAAGACAGGGGCCCATTGCACTCCCACGGGGCCTTTTTAAATGCAATCCATAACCCGGATTTGCCAGGAACCCTTCTTACTCCTCCTACTTGCATGTGACACTGGGCTTAGGATCTGCATAGGAAACACACACACAAGCACACACCTACCTTTGTTGCCTGCAGATGCCTCCTTGGCTGTCCCCAAACGGTATCAAACCAACACCCACGGGAAGCTGTAAGCATAGAGGACATGCCTGCACCCCATTGGACTTACCTGTGTGGGTTAAATCCGGGTTATTTGACAACCTATGGCGGTGATGGTTCTGCTCAGGCAGAGCAGTGCTGATGCTCCTCATAAAGCTGTCGCTGCTGTGAAGGTTCTAGGTGACATCACAATCCCTATGGTTACATACACGACAAAGCTGGGTTGTTGTTGTTTACACTCTGCAAGGCCTGTGGAAGTGAGTGACATCATAGCACTGTAGTTCTGAGGGTTCTAGATGGATGCAACAATCTCCTGTTGCTTCTATGAAGGCCATAATAGACGACATCACCAAACAGCTCCATAGTCACATACACAGCAAAGGAGAGATGTTGTTTACACCTAGTGATGTCAGTGGTATTGAGTGACATCACAGCACAGTGCTAAGGCTCCTGGGCCTGGACACAGCAGCGGCTGCAATATCTCAACGGAGAATACGTTTATATATATGTGTGTGTGTGCGCGTATATATATATATATATATATATATATATATATATTTCTCCGCCGAAATCACTTTTAAACCCATTTCCACCTTTTTTTCCCTTCTCTTCCTCTTACTTTTTTTTCACGTTTTTTTACGTTTTTCTCCTTTTCGCCTCTTTTCTGGGCGTATTATTCTTCTTTTTCTTCTTTTTTTTCGTCTAATGCATACCCCATCAGTGCAGCAATGCTTATTCAATACCGCCAGCAGATGGAGACACTGGGGGATAATTTTCTAAGGATTTATACTGATTTTTCCTGTCTGAATTTGTCGCACAGAAAGTTGCAGGCCAAATATGTGTGACATTTCTGCGACTTTAGCTTCTAGAGCATTTTTACAACATTATACATAGGTGCTGAATACATAAAAAGCGACTGTTCAGCGACAGACAAGTCGCATCGGCTGAAAGTAGGCCAGAATGTCAGTCCATGTTGGAGCAGGTTTAGATACAGTCTAAAGCATAGATCTCAAAGTCTGTGCACAGAATTTAGCAAGGGCCTCGCACCTTCTGATGCATCAGGTAGGTGCACTATAGCATAGCCTAACCCTCTGTACTTTGGTCTATATTGATGCGGGACATAGACAGCCAGCTGATGACCAATCCATTAGTGCAATGGATGGCTGGAAGCATTTGTCTTTGCCTTTGCAATACCACAGAAGCAATGCATGGTCAATGTACAGCAATGACACACCTGTGTGAACAGCCAGGAGACCCCCCCATGTTATGTTACATAGTTACATAGTTAGTACGGTCGAAAAAAGACATATGTCCATCAAGTTCAACCAGGGAATTAAGGGGTAGGGGTGTGGCGCGATATTGGGGAAGGGATGAGATTTTATATTTCTTCATAAGCATTAATCTTATTTTGTCAATTAGGAACATTCAGCACCCACCCGCTATCAAGGCAGCTGCCTATCATGTCATGCCCTACCTGCACAGGTGTGCTGGCTACTCAAATGATCCAATTAAGGAGGCCATTTAGTCAGCAGCAGCAGAAGTCCTGTGCCTGGACGCTCCAACAGCGGCCAGACACAAGCAGAAGCAGCAGAAGCAGCAGCAGCACCACCTTTTGTTTTTTGGCTGCAGCAGCAGCAGCAGCAGCAGCAAGGCCCACAGGGCTGGCTAGCTGGCTAGCCAGCAAGCAGGTAGCAATGAAAGTAGGAATCTTTCTTTTTAACCCTGTAAGGGGGTGGTGCACTGTACCCGAAGATACTGCCATATCGGGTCAATGCATAGGGCGACGGAAGCAAGCTTCGAAATCGGCCCCCGTTCTCAAAAATCCATTTAATATATGGTCCCCAGATAGGGGACGTATCAGATATTAAACTGATAAGAACAGATACTACACTTGATCTTAGCCAAAAGGCCGAGAAGCGATAACCGTGAAAGGGGCGGGCCCAACAAGGTCCCCTTCATGGGCACTATCACTGCTTGCTGTCAGGGAGGCTGCCAGACAATTTTCCATGCACACTCTGGGCTGGGGGGCAGTCAACCACCAGTACACACAGCAGAACCTAAACCCATACCATTATTGCTAAGCAGCAAGACAGGGGCCCATTGCACTCCCACGGGGCCTTTTTAAATGCAATCCATAACCCGGATTTGCCAGGAACCCTTCTTACTCCTCCTACTTGCATGTGACACTGGGCTTAGGATCTGCATAGGAAACACACACACAAGCACACACCTACCTTTGTTGCCTGCAGATGCCTCCTTGGCTGTCCCCAAACGGTATCAAACCAACACCCACGGGAAGCTGTAAGCATAGAGGACATGCCTGCACCCCATTGGACTTACCTGTGTGGGTTAAATCCGGGTTATTTGACAACCTATGGCGGTGATGGTTCTGCTCAGGCAGAGCAGTGCTGATGCTCCTCATAAAGCTGTCGCTGCTGTGAAGGTTCTAGGTGACATCACAATCCCTATGGTTACATACACGACAAAGCTGGGTTGTTGTTGTTTACACTCTGCAAGGCCTGTGGAAGTGAGTGACATCATAGCACTGTAGTTCTGAGGGTTCTAGATGGATGCAACAATCTCCTGTTGCTTCTATGAAGGCCATAATAGACGACATCACCAAACAGCTCCATAGTCACATACACAGCAAAGGAGAGATGTTGTTTACACCTAGTGATGTCAGTGGTATTGAGTGACATCACAGCACAGTGCTAAGGCTCCTGGGCCTGGACACAGCAGCGGCTGCAATATCTCAACGGAGAATACGTTTATATATATGTGTGTGTGTGCGCGTATATATATATATATATATATATATATATATATATATATATATATATTTCTCCGCCGAAATCACTTTTAAACCCATTTCCACCTTTTTTTCCCTTCTCTTCCTCTTACTTTTTTTTCACGTTTTTTTACGTTTTTCTCCTTTTCGCCTCTTTTCTGGGCGTATTATTCTTCTTTTTCTTCTTTTTTTTCGTCTAATGCATACCCCATCAGTGCAGCAATGCTTATTCAATACCGCCAGCAGATGGAGACACTGGGGGATAATTTTCTAAGGATTTATACTGATTTTTCCTGTCTGAATTTGTCACACAGAAAGTTGCAGGCCAAATATGTGTGACATTTCTGCGACTTTAGCTTCTAGAGCATTTTTACAACATTATACATAGGTGCTGAATACATAAAAAGCGACTGTTCAGCGACAGACAAGTCGCATCGGCTGAAAGTAGGCCAGAATGTCAGTCCATGTTGGAGCAGGTTTAGATACAGTCTAAAGCATAGATCTCAAAGTCTGTGCACAGAATTTAGCAAGGGCCTCGCACCTTCTGATGCATCAGGTAGGTGCACTATAGCATAGCCTAACCCTCTGTACTTTGGTCTATATTGATGCGGGACATAGACAGCCAGCTGATGACCAATCCATTAGTGCAATGGATGGCTGGAAGCATTTGTCTTTGCCTTTGCAATACCACAGAAGCAATGCATGGTCAATGTACAGCAATGACACACCTGTGTGAACAGCCAGGAGACCCCCCCATGTTATGTTACATAGTTACATAGTTAGTACGGTCGAAAAAAGACATATGTCCATCAAGTTCAACCAGGGAATTAAGGGGTAGGGGTGTGGCGCGATATTGGGGAAGGGATGAGATTTTATATTTCTTCATAAGCATTAATCTTATTTTGTCAATTAGGAACATTCAGCACCCACCCGCTATCAAGGCAGCTGCCTATCATGTCATGCCCTACCTGCACAGGTGTGCTGGCTACTCAAATGATCCAATTAAGGAGGCCATTTAGTCAGCAGCAGCAGAAGTCCTGTGCCTGGACGCTCCAACAGCGGCCAGACACAAGCAGAAGCAGCAGAAGCAGCAGCAGCACCACCTTTTGTTTTTTGGCTGCAGCAGCAGCAGCAGCAGCAGCAAGGCCCACAGGGCTGGCTAGCTGGCTAGCCAGCAAGCAGGTAGCAATGAAAGTAGGAATCTTTCTTTTTAACCCTGTAAGGGGGTGGTGCACTGTACCCGAAGATACTGCCATATCGGGTCAATGCATAGGGCGACGGAAGCAAGCTTCGAAATCGGCCCCCGTTCTCAAAAATCCATTTAATATATGGTCCCCAGATAGGGGACGTATCAGATATTAAACTGATAAGAACAGATACTACACTTGATCTTAGCCAAAAGGCCGAGAAGCGATAACCGTGAAAGGGGCGGGCCCAACAAGGTCCCCTTCATGGGCACTATCACTGCTTGCTGTCAGGGAGGCTGCCAGACAATTTTCCATGCACACTCTGGGCTGGGGGGCAGTCAACCACCAGTACACACAGCAGAACCTAAACCCATACCATTATTGCTAAGCAGCAAGACAGGGGCCCATTGCACTCCCACGGGGCCTTTTTAAATGCAATCCATAACCCGGATTTGCCAGGAACCCTTCTTACTCCTCCTACTTGCATGTGACACTGGGCTTAGGATCTGCATAGGAAACACACACACAAGCACACACCTACCTTTGTTGCCTGCAGATGCCTCCTTGGCTGTCCCCAAACGGTATCAAACCAACACCCACGGGAAGCTGTAAGCATAGAGGACATGCCTGCACCCCATTGGACTTACCTGTGTGGGTTAAATCCGGGTTATTTGACAACCTATGGCGGTGATGGTTCTGCTCAGGCAGAGCAGTGCTGATGCTCCTCATAAAGCTGTCGCTGCTGTGAAGGTTCTAGGTGACATCACAATCCCTATGGTTACATACACGACAAAGCTGGGTTGTTGTTGTTTACACTCTGCAAGGCCTGTGGAAGTGAGTGACATCATAGCACTGTAGTTCTGAGGGTTCTAGATGGATGCAACAATCTCCTGTTGCTTCTATGAAGGCCATAATAGACGACATCACCAAACAGCTCCATAGTCACATACACAGCAAAGGAGAGATGTTGTTTACACCTAGTGATGTCAGTGGTATTGAGTGACATCACAGCACAGTGCTAAGGCTCCTGGGCCTGGACACAGCAGCGGCTGCAATATCTCAACGGAGAATACGTTTATATATATGTGTGTGTGTGCGCGTATATATATATATATATATATATATATATATATATATATATATCTCCGCCGAAATCACTTTTAAACCCATTTCCACCTTTTTTTCCCTTCTCTTCCTCTTACTTTTTTTTCACGTTTTTTTACGTTTTTCTCCTTTTCGCCTCTTTTCTGGGCGTATTATTCTTCTTTTTCTTCTTTTTTTTCGTCTAATGCATACCCCATCAGTGCAGCAATGCTTATTCAATACCGCCAGCAGATGGAGACACTGGGGGATAATTTTCTAAGGATTTATACTGATTTTTCCTGTCTGAATTTGTCGCACAGAAAGTTGCAGGCCAAATATGTGTGACATTTCTGCGACTTTAGCTTCTAGAGCATTTTTACAACATTATACATAGGTGCTGAATACATAAAAAGCGACTGTTCAGCGACAGACAAGTCGCATCGGCTGAAAGTAGGCCAGAATGTCAGTCCATGTTGGAGCAGGTTTAGATACAGTCTAAAGCATAGATCTCAAAGTCTGTGCACAGAATTTAGCAAGGGCCTCGCACCTTCTGATGCATCAGGTAGGTGCACTATAGCATAGCCTAACCCTCTGTACTTTGGTCTATATTGATGCGGGACATAGACAGCCAGCTGATGACCAATCCATTAGTGCAATGGATGGCTGGAAGCATTTGTCTTTGCCTTTGCAATACCACAGAAGCAATGCATGGTCAATGTACAGCAATGACACACCTGTGTGAACAGCCAGGAGACCCCCCCATGTTATGTTACATAGTTACATAGTTAGTACGGTCGAAAAAAGACATATGTCCATCAAGTTCAACCAGGGAATTAAGGGGTAGGGGTGTGGCGCGATATTGGGGAAGGGATGAGATTTTATATTTCTTCATAAGCATTAATCTTATTTTGTCAATTAGGAACATTCAGCACCCACCCGCTATCAAGGCAGCTGCCTATCATGTCATGCCCTACCTGCACAGGTGTGCTGGCTACTCAAATGATCCAATTAAGGAGGCCATTTAGTCAGCAGCAGCAGAAGTCCTGTGCCTGGACGCTCCAACAGCGGCCAGACACAAGCAGAAGCAGCAGAAGCAGCAGCAGCACCACCTTTTGTTTTTTGGCTGCAGCAGCAGCAGCAGCAGCAGCAAGGCCCACAGGGCTGGCTAGCTGGCTAGCCAGCAAGCAGGTAGCAATGAAAGTAGGAATCTTTCTTTTTAACCCTGTAAGGGGGTGGTGCACTGTACCCGAAGATACTGCCATATCGGGTCAATGCATAGGGCGACGGAAGCAAGCTTCGAAATCGGCCCCCGTTCTCAAAAATCCATTTAATATATGGTCCCCAGATAGGGGACGTATCAGATATTAAACTGATAAGAACAGATACTACACTTGATCTTAGCCAAAAGGCCGAGAAGCGATAACCGTGAAAGGGGCGGGCCCAACAAGGTCCCCTTCATGGGCACTATCACTGCTTGCTGTCAGGGAGGCTGCCAGACAATTTTCCATGCACACTCTGGGCTGGGGGGCAGTCAACCACCAGTACACACAGCAGAACCTAAACCCATACCATTATTGCTAAGCAGCAAGACAGGGGCCCATTGCACTCCCACGGGGCCTTTTTAAATGCAATCCATAACCCGGATTTGCCAGGAACCCTTCTTACTCCTCCTACTTGCATGTGACACTGGGCTTAGGATCTGCATAGGAAACACACACACAAGCACACACCTACCTTTGTTGCCTGCAGATGCCTCCTTGGCTGTCCCCAAACGGTATCAAAGCAACACCCACGGGAAGCTGTAAGCATAGAGGACATGCCTGCACCCCATTGGACTTACCTGTGTGGGTTAAATCCGGGTTATTTGACAACCTATGGCGGTGATGGTTCTGCTCAGGCAGAGCAGTGCTGATGCTCCTCATAAAGCTGTCGCTGCTGTGAAGGTTCTAGGTGACATCACAATCCCTATGGTTACATACACGACAAAGCTGGGTTGTTGTTGTTTACACTCTGCAAGGCCTGTGGAAGTGAGTGACATCATAGCACTGTAGTTCTGAGGGTTCTAGATGGATGCAACAATCTCCTGTTGCTTCTATGAAGGCCATAATAGACGACATCACCAAACAGCTCCATAGTCACATACACAGCAAAGGAGAGATGTTGTTTACACCTAGTGATGTCAGTGGTATTGAGTGACATCACAGCACAGTGCTAAGGCTCCTGGGCCTGGACACAGCAGCGGCTGCAATATCTCAACGGAGAATACGTTTATATATATGTGTGTGTGTGCGCGTATATATATATATATATATATATATATATATATATATATATATATTTCTCCGCCGAAATCACTTTTAAACCCATTTCCACCTTTTTTTCCCTTCTCTTCCTCTTACTTTTTTTTCACGTTTTTTTACGTTTTTCTCCTTTTCGCCTCTTTTCTGGGCGTATTATTCTTCTTTTTCTTCTTTTTTTTCGTCTAATGCATACCCCATCAGTGCAGCAATGCTTATTCAATACCGCCAGCAGATGGAGACACTGGGGGATAATTTTCTAAGGATTTATACTGATTTTTCCTGTCTGAATTTGTCGCACAGAAAGTTGCAGGCCAAATATGTGTGACATTTCTGCGACTTTAGCTTCTAGAGCATTTTTACAACATTATACATAGGTGCTGAATACATAAAAAGCGACTGTTCAGCGACAGACAAGTCGCATCGGCTGAAAGTAGGCCAGAATGTCAGTCCATGTTGGAGCAGGTTTAGATACAGTCTAAAGCATAGATCTCAAAGTCTGTGCACAGAATTTAGCAAGGGCCTCGCACCTTCTGATGCATCAGGTAGGTGCACTATAGCATAGCCTAACCCTCTGTACTTTGGTCTATATTGATGCGGGACATAGACAGCCAGCTGATGACCAATCCATTAGTGCAATGGATGGCTGGAAGCATTTGTCTTTGCCTTTGCAATACCACAGAAGCAATGCATGGTCAATGTACAGCAATGACACACCTGTGTGAACAGCCAGGAGACCCCCCCATGTTATGTTACATAGTTACATAGTTAGTACGGTCGAAAAAAGACATATGTCCATCAAGTTCAACCAGGGAATTAAGGGGTAGGGGTGTGGCGCGATATTGGGGAAGGGATGAGATTTTATATTTCTTCATAAGCATTAATCTTATTTTGTCAATTAGGAACATTCAGCACCCACCCGCTATCAAGGCAGCTGCCTATCATGTCATGCCCTACCTGCACAGGTGTGCTGGCTACTCAAATGATCCAATTAAGGAGGCCATTTAGTCAGCAGCAGCAGAAGTCCTGTGCCTGGACGCTCCAACAGCGGCCAGACACAAGCAGAAGCAGCAGAAGCAGCAGCAGCACCACCTTTTGTTTTTTGGCTGCAGCAGCAGCAGCAGCAGCAGCAAGGCCCACAGGGCTGGCTAGCTGGCTAGCCAGCAAGCAGGTAGCAATGAAAGTAGGAATCTTTCTTTTTAACCCTGTAAGGGGGTGGTGCACTGTACCCGAAGATACTGCCATATCGGGTCAATGCATAGGGCGACGGAAGCAAGCTTCGAAATCGGCCCCCGTTCTCAAAAATCCATTTAATATATGGTCCCCAGATAGGGGACGTATCAGATATTAAACTGATAAGAACAGATACTACACTTGATCTTAGCCAAAAGGCCGAGAAGCGATAACCGTGAAAGGGGCGGGCCCAACAAGGTCCCCTTCATGGGCACTATCACTGCTTGCTGTCAGGGAGGCTGCCAGACAATTTTCCATGCACACTCTGGGCTGGGGGGCAGTCAACCACCAGTACACACAGCAGAACCTAAACCCATACCATTATTGCTAAGCAGCAAGACAGGGGCCCATTGCACTCCCACGGGGCCTTTTTAAATGCAATCCATAACCCGGATTTGCCAGGAACCCTTCTTACTCCTCCTACTTGCATGTGACACTGGGCTTAGGATCTGCATAGGAAACACACACACAAGCACACACCTACCTTTGTTGCCTGCAGATGCCTCCTTGGCTGTCCCCAAACGGTATCAAACCAACACCCACGGGAAGCTGTAAGCATAGAGGACATGCCTGCACCCCATTGGACTTACCTGTGTGGGTTAAATCCGGGTTATTTGACAACCTATGGCGGTGATGGTTCTGCTCAGGCAGAGCAGTGCTGATGCTCCTCATAAAGCTGTCGCTGCTGTGAAGGTTCTAGGTGACATCACAATCCCTATGGTTACATACACGACAAAGCTGGGTTGTTGTTGTTTACACTCTGCAAGGCCTGTGGAAGTGAGTGACATCATAGCACTGTAGTTCTGAGGGTTCTAGATGGATGCAACAATCTCCTGTTGCTTCTATGAAGGCCATAATAGACGACATCACCAAACAGCTCCATAGTCACATACACAGCAAAGGAGAGATGTTGTTTACACCTAGTGATGTCAGTGGTATTGAGTGACATCACAGCACAGTGCTAAGGCTCCTGGGCCTGGACACAGCAGCGGCTGCAATATCTCAACGGAGAATACGTTTATATATATGTGTGTGTGTGCGCGTATATATATATATATATATATATATATATATATATATATATATATATTCTCCGCCGAAATCACTTTTAAACCCATTTCCACCTTTTTTTCCCTTCTCTTCCTCTTACTTTTTTTTCACGTTTTTTTACGTTTTTCTCCTTTTCGCCTCTTTTCTGGGCGTATTATTCTTCTTTTTCTTCTTTTTTTTCGTCTAATGCATACCCCATCAGTGCAGCAATGCTTATTCAATACCGCCAGCAGATGGAGACACTGGGGGATAATTTTCTAAGGATTTATACTGATTTTTCCTGTCTGAATTTGTCGCACAGAAAGTTGCAGGCCAAATATGTGTGACATTTCTGCGACTTTAGCTTCTAGAGCATTTTTACAACATTATACATAGGTGCTGAATACATAAAAAGCGACTGTTCAGCGACAGACAAGTCGCATCGGCTGAAAGTAGGCCAGAATGTCAGTCCATGTTGGAGCAGGTTTAGATACAGTCTAAAGCATAGATCTCAAAGTCTGTGCACAGAATTTAGCAAGGGCCTCGCACCTTCTGATGCATCAGGTAGGTGCACTATAGCATAGCCTAACCCTCTGTACTTTGGTCTATATTGATGCGGGACATAGACAGCCAGCTGATGACCAATCCATTAGTGCAATGGATGGCTGGAAGCATTTGTCTTTGCCTTTGCAATACCACAGAAGCAATGCATGGTCAATGTACAGCAATGACACACCTGTGTGAACAGCCAGGAGACCCCCCCATGTTATGTTACATAGTTACATAGTTAGTACGGTCGAAAAAAGACATATGTCCATCAAGTTCAACCAGGGAATTAAGGGGTAGGGGTGTGGCGCGATATTGGGGAAGGGATGAGATTTTATATTTCTTCATAAGCATTAATCTTATTTTGTCAATTAGGAACATTCAGCACCCACCCGCTATCAAGGCAGCTGCCTATCATGTCATGCCCTACCTGCACAGGTGTGCTGGCTACTCAAATGATCCAATTAAGGAGGCCATTTAGTCAGCAGCAGCAGAAGTCCTGTGCCTGGACGCTCCAACAGCGGCCAGACACAAGCAGAAGCAGCAGAAGCAGCAGCAGCACCACCTTTTGTTTTTTGGCTGCAGCAGCAGCAGCAGCAGCAGCAAGGCCCACAGGGCTGGCTAGCTGGCTAGCCAGCAAGCAGGTAGCAATGAAAGTAGGAATCTTTCTTTTTAACCCTGTAAGGGGGTGGTGCACTGTACCCGAAGATACTGCCATATCGGGTCAATGCATAGGGCGACGGAAGCAAGCTTCGAAATCGGCCCCCGTTCTCAAAAATCCATTTAATATATGGTCCCCAGATAGGGGACGTATCAGATATTAAACTGATAAGAACAGATACTACACTTGATCTTAGCCAAAAGGCCGAGAAGCGATAACCGTGAAAGGGGCGGGCCCAACAAGGTCCCCTTCATGGGCACTATCACTGCTTGCTGTCAGGGAGGCTGCCAGACAATTTTCCATGCACACTCTGGGCTGGGGGGCAGTCAACCACCAGTACACACAGCAGAACCTAAACCCATACCATTATTGCTAAGCAGCAAGACAGGGGCCCATTGCACTCCCACGGGGCCTTTTTAAATGCAATCCATAACCCGGATTTGCCAGGAACCCTTCTTACTCCTCCTACTTGCATGTGACACTGGGCTTAGGATCTGCATAGGAAACACACACACAAGCACACACCTACCTTTGTTGCCTGCAGATGCCTCCTTGGCTGTCCCCAAACGGTATCAAACCAACACCCACGGGAAGCTGTAAGCATAGAGGACATGCCTGCACCCCATTGGACTTACCTGTGTGGGTTAAATCCGGGTTATTTGACAACCTATGGCGGTGATGGTTCTGCTCAGGCAGAGCAGTGCTGATGCTCCTCATAAAGCTGTCGCTGCTGTGAAGGTTCTAGGTGACATCACAATCCCTATGGTTACATACACGACAAAGCTGGGTTGTTGTTGTTTACACTCTGCAAGGCCTGTGGAAGTGAGTGACATCATAGCACTGTAGTTCTGAGGGTTCTAGATGGATGCAACAATCTCCTGTTGCTTCTATGAAGGCCATAATAGACGACATCACCAAACAGCTCCATAGTCACATACACAGCAAAGGAGAGATGTTGTTTACACCTAGTGATGTCAGTGGTATTGAGTGACATCACAGCACAGTGCTAAGGCTCCTGGGCCTGGACACAGCAGCGGCTGCAATATCTCAACGGAGAATACGTTTATATATATGTGTGTGTGTGCGCGTATATATATATATATATATATATATATATATATATATATATATATTCTCCGCCGAAATCACTTTTAAACCCATTTCCACCTTTTTTTCCCTTCTCTTCCTCTTACTTTTTTTTCACGTTTTTTTACGTTTTTCTCCTTTTCGCCTCTTTTCTGGGCGTATTATTCTTCTTTTTCTTCTTTTTTTTCGTCTAATGCATACCCCATCAGTGCAGCAATGCTTATTCAATACCGCCAGCAGATGGAGACACTGGGGGATAATTTTCTAAGGATTTATACTGATTTTTCCTGTCTGAATTTGTCGCACAGAAAGTTGCAGGCCAAATATGTGTGACATTTCTGCGACTTTAGCTTCTAGAGCATTTTTACAACATTATACATAGGTGCTGAATACATAAAAAGCGACTGTTCAGCGACAGACAAGTCGCATCGGCTGAAAGTAGGCCAGAATGTCAGTCCATGTTGGAGCAGGTTTAGATACAGTCTAAAGCATAGATCTCAAAGTCTGTGCACAGAATTTAGCAAGGGCCTCGCACCTTCTGATGCATCAGGTAGGTGCACTATAGCATAGCCTAACCCTCTGTACTTTGGTCTATATTGATGCGGGACATAGACAGCCAGCTGATGACCAATCCATTAGTGCAATGGATGGCTGGAAGCATTTGTCTTTGCCTTTGCAATACCACAGAAGCAATGCATGGTCAATGTACAGCAATGACACACCTGTGTGAACAGCCAGGAGACCCCCCCATGTTATGTTACATAGTTACATAGTTAGTACGGTCGAAAAAAGACATATGTCCATCAAGTTCAACCAGGGAATTAAGGGGTAGGGGTGTGGCGCGATATTGGGGAAGGGATGAGATTTTATATTTCTTCATAAGCATTAATCTTATTTTGTCAATTAGGAACATTCAGCACCCACCCGCTATCAAGGCAGCTGCCTATCATGTCATGCCCTACCTGCACAGGTGTGCTGGCTACTCAAATGATCCAATTAAGGAGGCCATTTAGTCAGCAGCAGCAGAAGTCCTGTGCCTGGACGCTCCAACAGCGGCCAGACACAAGCAGAAGCAGCAGAAGCAGCAGCAGCACCACCTTTTGTTTTTTGGCTGCAGCAGCAGCAGCAGCAGCAGCAAGGCCCACAGGGCTGGCTAGCTGGCTAGCCAGCAAGCAGGTAGCAATGAAAGTAGGAATCTTTCTTTTTAACCCTGTAAGGGGGTGGTGCACTGTACCCGAAGATACTGCCATATCGGGTCAATGCATAGGGCGACGGAAGCAAGCTTCGAAATCGGCCCCCGTTCTCAAAAATCCATTTAATATATGGTCCCCAGATAGGGGACGTATCAGATATTAAACTGATAAGAACAGATACTACACTTGATCTTAGCCAAAAGGCCGAGAAGCGATAACCGTGAAAGGGGCGGGCCCAACAAGGTCCCCTTCATGGGCACTATCACTGCTTGCTGTCAGGGAGGCTGCCAGACAATTTTCCATGCACACTCTGGGCTGGGGGGCAGTCAACCACCAGTACACACAGCAGAACCTAAACCCATACCATTATTGCTAAGCAGCAAGACAGGGGCCCATTGCACTCCCACGGGGCCTTTTTAAATGCAATCCATAACCCGGATTTGCCAGGAACCCTTCTTACTCCTCCTACTTGCATGTGACACTGGGCTTAGGATCTGCATAGGAAACACACACACAAGCACACACCTACCTTTGTTGCCTGCAGATGCCTCCTTGGCTGTCCCCAAACGGTATCAAACCAACACCCACGGGAAGCTGTAAGCATAGAGGACATGCCTGCACCCCATTGGACTTACCTGTGTGGGTTAAATCCGGGTTATTTGACAACCTATGGCGGTGATGGTTCTGCTCAGGCAGAGCAGTGCTGATGCTCCTCATAAAGCTGTCGCTGCTGTGAAGGTTCTAGGTGACATCACAATCCCTATGGTTACATACACGACAAAGCTGGGTTGTTGTTGTTTACACTCTGCAAGGCCTGTGGAAGTGAGTGACATCATAGCACTGTAGTTCTGAGGGTTCTAGATGGATGCAACAATCTCCTGTTGCTTCTATGAAGGCCATAATAGACGACATCACCAAACAGCTCCATAGTCACATACACAGCAAAGGAGAGATGTTGTTTACACCTAGTGATGTCAGTGGTATTGAGTGACATCACAGCACAGTGCTAAGGCTCCTGGGCCTGGACACAGCAGCGGCTGCAATATCTCAACGGAGAATACGTTTATATATATGTGTGTGTGTGCGCGTATATATATATATATATATATATATATATATATATATATATATTTCTCCGCCGAAATCACTTTTAAACCCATTTCCACCTTTTTTTCCCTTCTCTTCCTCTTACTTTTTTTTCACGTTTTTTTACGTTTTTCTCCTTTTCGCCTCTTTTCTGGGCGTATTATTCTTCTTTTTCTTCTTTTTTTTCGTCTAATGCATACCCCATCAGTGCAGCAATGCTTATTCAATACCGCCAGCAGATGGAGACACTGGGGGATAATTTTCTAAGGATTTATACTGATTTTTCCTGTCTGAATTTGTCGCACAGAAAGTTGCAGGCCAAATATGTGTGACATTTCTGCGACTTTAGCTTCTAGAGCATTTTTACAACATTATACATAGGTGCTGAATACATAAAAAGCGACTGTTCAGCGACAGACAAGTCGCATCGGCTGAAAGTAGGCCAGAATGTCAGTCCATGTTGGAGCAGGTTTAGATACAGTCTAAAGCATAGATCTCAAAGTCTGTGCACAGAATTTAGCAAGGGCCTCGCACCTTCTGATGCATCAGGTAGGTGCACTATAGCATAGCCTAACCCTCTGTACTTTGGTCTATATTGATGCGGGACATAGACAGCCAGCTGATGACCAATCCATTAGTGCAATGGATGGCTGGAAGCATTTGTCTTTGCCTTTGCAATACCACAGAAGCAATGCATGGTCAATGTACAGCAATGACACACCTGTGTGAACAGCCAGGAGACCCCCCCATGTTATGTTACATAGTTACATAGTTAGTACGGTCGAAAAAAGACATATGTCCATCAAGTTCAACCAGGGAATTAAGGGGTAGGGGTGTGGCGCGATATTGGGGAAGGGATGAGATTTTATATTTCTTCATAAGCATTAATCTTATTTTGTCAATTAGGAACATTCAGCACCCACCCGCTATCAAGGCAGCTGCCTATCATGTCATGCCCTACCTGCACAGGTGTGCTGGCTACTCAAATGATCCAATTAAGGAGGCCATTTAGTCAGCAGCAGCAGAAGTCCTGTGCCTGGACGCTCCAACAGCGGCCAGACACAAGCAGAAGCAGCAGAAGCAGCAGCAGCACCACCTTTTGTTTTTTGGCTGCAGCAGCAGCAGCAGCAGCAGCAGCAAGGCCCACAGGGCTGGCTAGCTGGCTAGCCAGCAAGCAGGTAGCAATGAAAGTAGGAATCTTTCTTTTTAACCCTGTAAGGGGGTGGTGCACTGTACCCGAAGATACTGCCATATCGGGTCAATGCATAGGGCGACGGAAGCAAGCTTCGAAATCGGCCCCCGTTCTCAAAAATCCATTTAATATATGGTCCCCAGATAGGGGACGTATCAGATATTAAACTGATAAGAACAGATACTACACTTGATCTTAGCCAAAAGGCCGAGAAGCGATAACCGTGAAAGGGGCGGGCCCAACAAGGTCCCCTTCATGGGCACTATCACTGCTTGCTGTCAGGGAGGCTGCCAGACAATTTTCCATGCACACTCTGGGCTGGGGGGCAGTCAACCACCAGTACACACAGCAGAACCTAAACCCATACCATTATTGCTAAGCAGCAAGACAGGGGCCCATTGCACTCCCACGGGGCCTTTTTAAATGCAATCCATAACCCGGATTTGCCAGGAACCCTTCTTACTCCTCCTACTTGCATGTGACACTGGGCTTAGGATCTGCATAGGAAACACACACACAAGCACACACCTACCTTTGTTGCCTGCAGATGCCTCCTTGGCTGTCCCCAAACGGTATCAAACCAACACCCACGGGAAGCTGTAAGCATAGTGGACATGCCTGCACCCCATTGGACTTACCTGTGTGGGTTAAATCCGGGTTATTTGACAACCTATGGCGGTGATGGTTCTGCTCAGGCAGAGCAGTGCTGATGCTCCTCATAAAGCTGTCGCTGCTGTGAAGGTTCTAGGTGACATCACAATCCCTATGGTTACATACACGACAAAGCTGGGTTGTTGTTGTTTACACTCTGCAAGGCCTGTGGAAGTGAGTGACATCATAGCACTGTAGTTCTGAGGGTTCTAGATGGATGCAACAATCTCCTGTTGCTTCTATGAAGGCCATAATAGACGACATCACCAAACAGCTCCATAGTCACATACACAGCAAAGGAGAGATGTTGTTTACACCTAGTGATGTCAGTGGTATTGAGTGACATCACAGCACAGTGCTAAGGCTCCTGGGCCTGGACACAGCAGCGGCTGCAATATCTCAACGGAGAATACGTTTATATATATGTGTGTGTGTGCGCGTATATATATATATATATATATATATATATATATATATATATATATATATTCTCCGCCGAAATCACTTTTAAACCCATTTCCACCTTTTTTTCCCTTCTCTTCCTCTTACTTTTTTTTCACGTTTTTTTACGTTTTTCTCCTTTTCGCCTCTTTTCTGGGCGTATTATTCTTCTTTTTCTTCTTTTTTTTCGTCTAATGCATACCCCATCAGTGCAGCAATGCTTATTCAATACCGCCAGCAGATGGAGACACTGGGGGATAATTTTCTAAGGATTTATACTGATTTTTCCTGTCTGAATTTGTCGCACAGAAAGTTGCAGGCCAAATATGTGTGACATTTCTGCGACTTTAGCTTCTAGAGCATTTTTACAACATTATACATAGGTGCTGAATACATAAAAAGCGACTGTTCAGCGACAGACAAGTCGCATCGGCTGAAAGTAGGCCAGAATGTCAGTCCATGTTGGAGCAGGTTTAGATACAGTCTAAAGCATAGATCTCAAAGTCTGTGCACAGAATTTAGCAAGGGCCTCGCACCTTCTGATGCATCAGGTAGGTGCACTATAGCATAGCCTAACCCTCTGTACTTTGGTCTATATTGATGCGGGACATAGACAGCCAGCTGATGACCAATCCATTAGTGCAATGGATGGCTGGAAGCATTTGTCTTTGCCTTTGCAATACCACAGAAGCAATGCATGGTCAATGTACAGCAATGACACACCTGTGTGAACAGCCAGGAGACCCCCCCATGTTATGTTACATAGTTACATAGTTAGTACGGTCGAAAAAAGACATATGTCCATCAAGTTCAACCAGGGAATTAAGGGGTAGGGGTGTGGCGCGATATTGGGGAAGGGATGAGATTTTATATTTCTTCATAAGCATTAATCTTATTTTGTCAATTAGGAACATTCAGCACCCACCCGCTATCAAGGCAGCTGCCTATCATGTCATGCCCTACCTGCACAGGTGTGCTGGCTACTCAAATGATCCAATTAAGGTGGCCATTTAGTCAGCAGCAGCAGAAGTCCTGTGCCTGGACGCTCCAACAGCGGCCAGACACAAGCAGAAGCAGCAGAAGCAGCAGCAGCACCACCTTTTGTTTTTTGGCTGCAGCAGCAGCAGCAGCAGCAGCAAGGCCCACAGGGCTGGCTAGCTGGCTAGCCAGCAAGCAGGTAGCAATGAAAGTAGGAATCTTTCTTTTTAACCCTGTAAGGGGGTGGTGCACTGTACCCGAAGATACTGCCATATCGGGTCAATGCATAGGGCGACGGAAGCAAGCTTCAAAATCGGCCCCCGTTCTCAAAAATCCATTTAATATATGGTCCCCAGATAGGGGACGTATCAGATATTAAACTGATAAGAACAGATTTTTTTTTTTTTTTTTTTTTTTTTATCTAAAGCCGAGGAACGTGCTTTCGATTCACCCAAAGTGCAAGAAAAAGTGCAAACGTGTTACACTAAAAAAAACGTGCACAAAGGATGCGGTCTATCGCAAGCCCTTCTCCGATAGGAGAGAGGCCCCCCAACAAACCTTACCCTTCGCCTCCGGACCAAAAGGTACCTGCGAGGTTCCAGGTTCGATGTCCCTTTTCGCCGAAGCTACTAGGGGACCACAAATGCTCCCGGCATCCCCCTTGGCGTTAGCCAAGGTATCTGCCCGCAGAGCCGATTACGGTAGGTACCCTGCCAAGCAGGAGTACCCGGGGTGTTTGCAGGGAGGTGCGGAACCTAATGGCCACACACACCTCCCCTAGACCGCCAGGAGGGACACCCAGAAGGGCTACCGCATCCTGACAAATCCTGTGAACACACAACACGCAAAAAGTGACACAGTGACGAAAAATAAATAAATAAGTGAATGTGTGCAGATATACTGCCCGGACATCCGGCCGGATCTATAAAAATTTCTCTGATCCTAGCCAGAAGGCCGGGAATCAAGAGGTGAGTGCCACAAGGTGAAGAGATTATGGTGCCCGTGCTTCAACTCAGTGAGTCTATCCTCCCAGTGAGTTTCGGCACCTCGGGGTCACCACTCCCCGAGGCACAAAAGTACCTCGGCTCTAGACCCTCTCAGCCTCATGGCGAGACCCGGAGGGAACAGGTCACATCGGGGCAGCCGTCGAGCTGATTCCTCAGAACCAGCCCCGGAAAGCCCTGGTACACCTGCATCCTCCATGCAGCACCCATCCCCGCCAGCATGAAAACTGATAAGAACAGATACTACACTTGATCTTAGCCAAAAGGCCGAGAAGCGATAACCGTGAAAGGGGCGGGCCCAACAAGGTCCCCTTCATGGGCACTATCACTGCTTGCTGTCAGGGAGGCTGCCAGACAATTTTCCATGCACACTCTGGGCTGGGGGGCAGTCAACCACCAGTACACACAGCAGAACCTAAACCCATACCATTATTGCTAAGCAGCAAGACAGGGGCCCATTGCACTCCCACGGGGCCTTTTTAAATGCAATCCATAACCCGGATTTGCCAGGAACCCTTCTTACTCCTCCTACTTGCATGTGACACTGGGCTTAGGATCTGCATAGGAAACACACACACAAGCACACACCTACCTTTGTTGCCTGCAGATGCCTCCTTGGCTGTCCCCAAACGGTATCAAACCAACACCCACGGGAAGCTGTAAGCATAGAGGACATGCCTGCACCCCATTGGACTTACCTGTGTGGGTTAAATCCGGGTTATTTGACAACCTATGGCGGTGATGGTTCTGCTCAGGCAGAGCAGTGCTGATGCTCCTCATAAAGCTGTCGCTGCTGTGAAGGTTCTAGGTGACATCACAATCCCTATGGTTACATACACGACAAAGCTGGGTTGTTGTTGTTTACACTCTGCAAGGCCTGTGGAAGTGAGTGACATCATAGCACTGTAGTTCTGAGGGTTCTAGATGGATGCAACAATCTCCTGTTGCTTCTATGAAGGCCATAATAGACGACATCACCAAACAGCTCCATAGTCACATACACAGCAAAGGAGAGATGTTGTTTACACCTAGTGATGTCAGTGGTATTGAGTGACATCACAGCACAGTGCTAAGGCTCCTGGGCCTGGACACAGCAGCGGCTGCAATATCTCAACGGAGAATACGTTTATATATATGTGTGTGTGTGCGCGTATATATATATATATATATATATATATATATATATATATATATATATTTCTCCGCCGAAATCACTTTTAAACCCATTTCCACCTTTTTTTCCCTTCTCTTCCTCTTACTTTTTTTTCACGTTTTTTTACGTTTTTCTCCTTTTCGCCTCTTTTCTGGGCGTATTATTCTTCTTTTTCTTCTTTTTTTTCGTCTAATGCATACCCCATCAGTGCAGCAATGCTTATTCAATACCGCCAGCAGATGGAGACACTGGGGGATAATTTTCTAAGGATTTATACTGATTTTTCCTGTCTGAATTTGTCGCACAGAAAGTTGCAGGCCAAATATGTGTGACATTTCTGCGACTTTAGCTTCTAGAGCATTTTTACAACATTATACATAGGTGCTGAATACATAAAAAGCGACTGTTCAGCGACAGACAAGTCGCATCGGCTGAAAGTAGGCCAGAATGTCAGTCCATGTTGGAGCAGGTTTAGATACAGTCTAAAGCATAGATCTCAAAGTCTGTGCACAGAATTTAGCAAGGGCCTCGCACCTTCTGATGCATCAGGTAGGTGCACTATAGCATAGCCTAACCCTCTGTACTTTGGTCTATATTGATGCGGGACATAGACAGCCAGCTGATGACCAATCCATTAGTGCAATGGATGGCTGGAAGCATTTGTCTTTGCCTTTGCAATACCACAGAAGCAATGCATGGTCAATGTACAGCAATGACACACCTGTGTGAACAGCCAGGAGACCCCCCCATGTTATGTTACATAGTTACATAGTTAGTACGGTCGAAAAAAGACATATGTCCATCAAGTTCAACCAGGGAATTAAGGGGTAGGGGTGTGGCGCGATATTGGGGAAGGGATGAGATTTTATATTTCTTCATAAGCATTAATCTTATTTTGTCAATTAGGAACATTCAGCACCCACCCGCTATCAAGGCAGCTGCCTATCATGTCATGCCCTACCTGCACAGGTGTGCTGGCTACTCAAATGATCCAATTAAGGTGGCCATTTAGTCAGCAGCAGCAGAAGTCCTGTGCCTGGACGCTCCAACAGCGGCCAGACACAAGCAGAAGCAGCAGAAGCAGCAGCAGCACCACCTTTTGTTTTTTGGCTGCAGCAGCAGCAGCAGCAGCAGCAAGGCCCACAGGGCTGGCTAGCTGGCTAGCCAGCAAGCAGGTAGCAATGAAAGTAGGAATCTTTCTTTTTAACCCTGTAAGGGGGTGGTGCACTGTACCCGAAGATACTGCCATATCGGGTCAATGCATAGGGCGACGGAAGCAAGCTTCGAAATCGGCCCCCGTTCTCAAAAATCCATTTAATATATGGTCCCCAGATAGGGGACGTATCAGATATTAAACTGATAAGAACAGATACTACACTTGATCTTAGCCAAAAGGCCGAGAAGCGATAACCGTGAAAGGGGCGGGCCCAACAAGGTCCCCTTCATGGGCACTATCACTGCTTGCTGTCAGGGAGGCTGCCAGACAATTTTCCATGCACACTCTGGGCTGGGGGGCAGTCAACCACCAGTACACACAGCAGAACCTAAACCCATACCATTATTGCTAAGCAGCAAGACAGGGGCCCATTGCACTCCCACGGGGCCTTTTTAAATGCAATCCATAACCCGGATTTGCCAGGAACCCTTCTTACTCCTCCTACTTGCATGTGACACTGGGCTTAGGATCTGCATAGGAAACACACACACAAGCACACACCTACCTTTGTTGCCTGCAGATGCCTCCTTGGCTGTCCCCAAACGGTATCAAACCAACACCCACGGGAAGCTGTAAGCATAGAGGACATGCCTGCACCCCATTGGACTTACCTGTGTGGGTTAAATCCGGGTTATTTGACAACCTATGGCGGTGATGGTTCTGCTCAGGCAGAGCAGTGCTGATGCTCCTCATAAAGCTGTCGCTGCTGTGAAGGTTCTAGGTGACATCACAATCCCTATGGTTACATACACGACAAAGCTGGGTTGTTGTTGTTTACACTCTGCAAGGCCTGTGGAAGTGAGTGACATCATAGCACTGTAGTTCTGAGGGTTCTAGATGGATGCAACAATCTCCTGTTGCTTCTATGAAGGCCATAATAGACGACATCACCAAACAGCTCCATAGTCACATACACAGCAAAGGAGAGATGTTGTTTACACCTAGTGATGTCAGTGGTATTGAGTGACATCACAGCACAGTGCTAAGGCTCCTGGGCCTGGACACAGCAGCGGCTGCAATATCTCAACGGAGAATACGTTTATATATATGTGTGTGTGTGCGCGTATATATATATATATATATATATATATATATATATATATATATATATATATTTCTCCGCCGAAATCACTTTTAAACCCATTTCCACCTTTTTTTCCCTTCTCTTCCTCTTACTTTTTTTTCACGTTTTTTTACGTTTTTCTCCTTTTCGCCTCTTTTCTGGGCGTATTATTCTTCTTTTTCTTCTTTTTTTTCGTCTAATGCATACCCCATCAGTGCAGCAATGCTTATTCAATACCGCCAGCAGATGGAGACACTGGGGGATAATTTTCTAAGGATTTATACTGATTTTTCCTGTCTGAATTTGTCGCACAGAAAGTTGCAGGCCAAATATGTGTGACATTTCTGCGACTTTAGCTTCTAGAGCATTTTTACAACATTATACATAGGTGCTGAATACATAAAAAGCGACTGTTCAGCGACAGACAAGTCGCATCGGCTGAAAGTAGGCCAGAATGTCAGTCCATGTTGGAGCAGGTTTAGATACAGTCTAAAGCATAGATCTCAAAGTCTGTGCACAGAATTTAGCAAGGGCCTCGCACCTTCTGATGCATCAGGTAGGTGCACTATAGCATAGCCTAACCCTCTGTACTTTGGTCTATATTGATGCGGGACATAGACAGCCAGCTGATGACCAATCCATTAGTGCAATGGATGGCTGGAAGCATTTGTCTTTGCCTTTGCAATACCACAGAAGCAATGCATGGTCAATGTACAGCAATGACACACCTGTGTGAACAGCCAGGAGACCCCCCCATGTTATGTTACATAGTTACATAGTTAGTACGGTCGAAAAAAGACATATGTCCATCAAGTTCAACCAGGGAATTAAGGGGTAGGGGTGTGGCGCGATATTGGGGAAGGGATGAGATTTTATATTTCTTCATAAGCATTAATCTTATTTTGTCAATTAGGAACATTCAGCACCCACCCGCTATCAAGGCAGCTGCCTATCATGTCATGCCCTACCTGCACAGGTGTGCTGGCTACTCAAATGATCCAATTAAGGAGGCCATTTAGTCAGCAGCAGCAGAAGTCCTGTGCCTGGACGCTCCAACAGCGGCCAGACACAAGCAGAAGCAGCAGAAGCAGCAGCAGCACCACCTTTTGTTTTTTGGCTGCAGCAGCAGCAGCAGCAGCAGCAAGGCCCACAGGGCTGGCTAGCTGGCTAGCCAGCAAGCAGGTAGCAATGAAAGTAGGAATCTTTCTTTTTAACCCTGTAAGGGGGTGGTGCACTGTACCCGAAGATACTGCCATATCGGGTCAATGCATAGGGCGACGGAAGCAAGCTTCGAAATCGGCCCCCGTTCTCAAAAATCCATTTAATATATGGTCCCCAGATAGGGGACGTATCAGATATTAAACTGATAAGAACAGATACTACACTTGATCTTAGCCAAAAGGCCGAGAAGCGATAACCGTGAAAGGGGCGGGCCCAACAAGGTCCCCTTCATGGGCACTATCACTGCTTGCTGTCAGGGAGGCTGCCAGACAATTTTCCATGCACACTCTGGGCTGGGGGGCAGTCAACCACCAGTACACACAGCAGAACCTAAACCCATACCATTATTGCTAAGCAGCAAGACAGGGGCCCATTGCACTCCCACGGGGCCTTTTTAAATGCAATCCATAACCCGGATTTGCCAGGAACCCTTCTTACTCCTCCTACTTGCATGTGACACTGGGCTTAGGATCTGCATAGGAAACACACACACAAGCACACACCTACCTTTGTTGCCTGCAGATGCCTCCTTGGCTGTCCCCAAACGGTATCAAACCAACACCCACGGGAAGCTGTAAGCATAGAGGACATGCCTGCACCCCATTGGACTTACCTGTGTGGGTTAAATCCGGGTTATTTGACAACCTATGGCGGTGATGGTTCTGCTCAGGCAGAGCAGTGCTGATGCTCCTCATAAAGCTGTCGCTGCTGTGAAGGTTCTAGGTGACATCACAATCCCTATGGTTACATACACGACAAAGCTGGGTTGTTGTTGTTTACACTCTGCAAGGCCTGTGGAAGTGAGTGACATCATAGCACTGTAGTTCTGAGGGTTCTAGATGGATGCAACAATCTCCTGTTGCTTCTATGAAGGCCATAATAGACGACATCACCAAACAGCTCCATAGTCACATACACAGCAAAGGAGAGATGTTGTTTACACCTAGTGATGTCAGTGGTATTGAGTGACATCACAGCACAGTGCTAAGGCTCCTGGGCCTGGACACAGCAGCGGCTGCAATATCTCAACGGAGAATACGTTTATATATATGTGTGTGTGTGCGCGTATATATATATATATATATATATATATATATATATATTTCTCCGCCGAAATCACTTTTAAACCCATTTCCACCTTTTTTTCCCTTCTCTTCCTCTTACTTTTTTTTCACGTTTTTTTACGTTTTTCTCCTTTTCGCCTCTTTTCTGGGCGTATTATTCTTCTTTTTCTTCTTTTTTTTCGTCTAATGCATACCCCATCAGTGCAGCAATGCTTATTCAATACCGCCAGCAGATGGAGACACTGGGGGATAATTTTCTAAGGATTTATACTGATTTTTCCTGTCTGAATTTGTCGCACAGAAAGTTGCAGGCCAAATATGTGTGACATTTCTGCGACTTTAGCTTCTAGAGCATTTTTACAACATTATACATAGGTGCTGAATACATAAAAAGCGACTGTTCAGCGACAGACAAGTCGCATCGGCTGAAAGTAGGCCAGAATGTCAGTCCATGTTGGAGCAGGTTTAGATACAGTCTAAAGCATAGATCTCAAAGTCTGTGCACAGAATTTAGCAAGGGCCTCGCACCTTCTGATGCATCAGGTAGGTGCACTATAGCATAGCCTAACCCTCTGTACTTTGGTCTATATTGATGCGGGACATAGACAGCCAGCTGATGACCAATCCATTAGTGCAATGGATGGCTGGAAGCATTTGTCTTTGCCTTTGCAATACCACAGAAGCAATGCATGGTCAATGTACAGCAATGACACACCTGTGTGAACAGCCAGGAGACCCCCCCATGTTATGTTACATAGTTACATAGTTAGTACGGTCGAAAAAAGACATATGTCCATCAAGTTCAACCAGGGAATTAAGGGGTAGGGGTGTGGCGCGATATTGGGGAAGGGATGAGATTTTATATTTCTTCATAAGCATTAATCTTATTTTGTCAATTAGGAACATTCAGCACCCACCCGCTATCAAGGCAGCTGCCTATCATGTCATGCCCTACCTGCACAGGTGTGCTGGCTACTCAAATGATCCAATTAAGGAGGCCATTTAGTCAGCAGCAGCAGAAGTCCTGTGCCTGGACGCTCCAACAGCGGCCAGACACAAGCAGAAGCAGCAGAAGCAGCAGCAGCACCACCTTTTGTTTTTTGGCTGCAGCAGCAGCAGCAGCAGCAGCAAGGCCCACAGGGCTGGCTAGCTGGCTAGCCAGCAAGCAGGTAGCAATGAAAGTAGGAATCTTTCTTTTTAACCCTGTAAGGGGGTGGTGCACTGTACCCGAAGATACTGCCATATCGGGTCAATGCATAGGGCGACGGAAGCAAGCTTCGAAATCGGCCCCCGTTCTCAAAAATCCATTTAATATATGGTCCCCAGATAGGGGACGTATCAGATATTAAACTGATAAGAACAGATACTACACTTGATCTTAGCCAAAAGGCCGAGAAGCGATAACCGTGAAAGGGGCGGGCCCAACAAGGTCCCCTTCATGGGCACTATCACTGCTTGCTGTCAGGGAGGCTGCCAGACAATTTTCCATGCACACTCTGGGCTGGGGGGCAGTCAACCACCAGTACACACAGCAGAACCTAAACCCATACCATTATTGCTAAGCAGCAAGACAGGGGCCCATTGCACTCCCACGGGGCCTTTTTAAATGCAATCCATAACCCGGATTTGCCAGGAACCCTTCTTACTCCTCCTACTTGCATGTGACACTGGGCTTAGGATCTGCATAGGAAACACACACACAAGCACACACCTACCTTTGTTGCCTGCAGATGCCTCCTTGGCTGTCCCCAAACGGTATCAAACCAACACCCACGGGAAGCTGTAAGCATAGAGGACATGCCTGCACCCCATTGGACTTACCTGTGTGGGTTAAATCCGGGTTATTTGACAACCTATGGCGGTGATGGTTCTGCTCAGGCAGAGCAGTGCTGATGCTCCTCATAAAGCTGTCGCTGCTGTGAAGGTTCTAGGTGACATCACAATCCCTATGGTTACATACACGACAAAGCTGGGTTGTTGTTGTTTACACTCTGCAAGGCCTGTGGAAGTGAGTGACATCATAGCACTGTAGTTCTGAGGGTTCTAGATGGATGCAACAATCTCCTGTTGCTTCTATGAAGGCCATAATAGACGACATCACCAAACAGCTCCATAGTCACATACACAGCAAAGGAGAGATGTTGTTTACACCTAGTGATGTCAGTGGTATTGAGTGACATCACAGCACAGTGCTAAGGCTCCTGGGCCTGGACACAGCAGCGGCTGCAATATCTCAACGGAGAATACGTTTATATATATGTGTGTGTGTGCGCGTATATATATATATATATATATATATATATATATATATATTTCTCCGCCGAAATCACTTTTAAACCCATTTCCACCTTTTTTTCCCTTCTCTTCCTCTTACTTTTTTTTCACGTTTTTTTACGTTTTTCTCCTTTTCGCCTCTTTTCTGGGCGTATTATTCTTCTTTTTCTTCTTTTTTTTCGTCTAATGCATACCCCATCAGTGCAGCAATGCTTATTCAATACCGCCAGCAGATGGAGACACTGGGGGATAATTTTCTAAGGATTTATACTGATTTTTCCTGTCTGAATTTGTCGCACAGAAAGTTGCAGGCCAAATATGTGTGACATTTCTGCGACTTTAGCTTCTAGAGCATTTTTACAACATTATACATAGGTGCTGAATACATAAAAAGCGACTGTTCAGCGACAGACAAGTCGCATCGGCTGAAAGTAGGCCAGAATGTCAGTCCATGTTGGAGCAGGTTTAGATACAGTCTAAAGCATAGATCTCAAAGTCTGTGCACAGAATTTAGCAAGGGCCTCGCACCTTCTGATGCATCAGGTAGGTGCACTATAGCATAGCCTAACCCTCTGTACTTTGGTCTATATTGATGCGGGACATAGACAGCCAGCTGATGACCAATCCATTAGTGCAATGGATGGCTGGAAGCATTTGTCTTTGCCTTTGCAATACCACAGAAGCAATGCATGGTCAATGTACAGCAATGACACACCTGTGTGAACAGC
Organism: Hyla sarda; assembly: GCF_029499605.1. Taxonomy (NCBI): domain Eukaryota; kingdom Metazoa; phylum Chordata; class Amphibia; order Anura; family Hylidae; genus Hyla; species Hyla sarda. Next base: position 55,802 of record NW_026610911.1, on the reverse strand, counting down.
CAGGAGACCCCCCCATGTTATGTTACATAGTTACATAGTTAGTACGGTCGAAAAAAGACATATGTCCATCAAGTTCAACCAGGGAATTAAGGGGTAGGGGTGTGGCGCGATATTGGGGAAGGGATGAGATTTTATATTTCTTCATAAGCATTAATCTTATTTTGTCAATTAGGAACATTCAGCACCCACCCGCTATCAAGGCAGCTGCCTATCATGTCATGCCCTACCTGCACAGGTGTGCTGGCTACTCAAATGATCCAATTAAGGAGGCCATTTAGTCAGCAGCAGCAGAAGTCCTGTGCCTGGACGCTCCAACAGCGGCCAGACACAAGCAGAAGCAGCAGAAGCAGCAGCAGCACCACCTTTTGTTTTTTGGCTGCAGCAGCAGCAGCAGCAGCAGCAAGGCCCACAGGGCTGGCTAGCTGGCTAGCCAGCAAGCAGGTAGCAATGAAAGTAGGAATCTTTCTTTTTAACCCTGTAAGGGGGTGGTGCACTGTACCCGAAGATACTGCCATATCGGGTCAATGCATAGGGCGACGGAAGCAAGCTTCGAAATCGGCCCCCGTTCTCAAAAATCCATTTAATATATGGTCCCCAGATAGGGGACGTATCAGATATTAAACTGATAAGAACAGATACTACACTTGATCTTAGCCAAAAGGCCGAGAAGCGATAACCGTGAAAGGGGCGGGCCCAACAAGGTCCCCTTCATGGGCACTATCACTGCTTGCTGTCAGGGAGGCTGCCAGACAATTTTCCATGCACACTCTGGGCTGGGGGGCAGTCAACCACCAGTACACACAGCAGAACCTAAACCCATACCATTATTGCTAAGCAGCAAGACAGGGGCCCATTGCACTCCCACGGGGCCTTTTTAAATGCAATCCATAACCCGGATTTGCCAGGAACCCTTCTTACTCCTCCTACTTGCATGTGACACTGGGCTTAGGATCTGCATAGGAAACACACACACAAGCACACACCTACCTTTGTTGCCTGCAGATGCCTCCTTGGCTGTCCCCAAACGGTATCAAACCAACACCCACGGGAAGCTGTAAGCATAGAGGACATGCCTGCACCCCATTGGACTTACCTGTGTGGGTTAAATCCGGGTTATTTGACAACCTATGGCGGTGATGGTTCTGCTCAGGCAGAGCAGTGCTGATGCTCCTCATAAAGCTGTCGCTGCTGTGAAGGTTCTAGGTGACATCACAATCCCTATGGTTACATACACAACAAAGCTGGGTTGTTGTTGTTTACACTCTGCAAGGCCTGTGGAAGTGAGTGACATCATAGCACTGTAGTTCTGAGGGTTCTAGATGGATGCAACAATCTCCTGTTGCTTCTATGAAGGCCATAATAGACGACATCACCAAACAGCTCCATAGTCACATACACAGCAAAGGAGAGATGTTGTTTACACCTAGTGATGTCAGTGGTATTGAGTGACATCACAGCACAGTGCTAAGGCTCCTGGGCCTGGACACAGCAGCGGCTGCAATATCTCAACGGAGAATACGTTTATATATATGTGTGTGTGTGCGCGTATATATATATATATATATATATATATATATATATATATTTCTCCGCCGAAATCACTTTTAAACCCATTTCCACCTTTTTTTCCCTTCTCTTCCTCTTACTTTTTTTTCACGTTTTTTTACGTTTTTCTCCTTTTCGCCTCTTTTCTGGGCGTATTATTCTTCTTTTTCTTCTTTTTTTTCGTCTAATGCATACCCCATCAGTGCAGCAATGCTTATTCAATACTGCCAGCAGATGGAGACACTGGGGGATAATTTTCTAAGGATTTATACTGATTTTTCCTGTCTGAATTTGTCGCACAGAAAGTTGCAGGCCAAATATGTGTGACATTTCTGCGACTTTAGCTTCTAGAGCATTTTTACAACATTATACATAGGTGCTGAATACATAAAAAGCGACTGTTCAGCGACAGACAAGTCGCATCGGCTGAAAGTAGGCCAGAATGTCAGTCCATGTTGGAGCAGGTTTAGATACAGTCTAAAGCATAGATCTCAAAGTCTGTGCACAGAATTTAGCAAGGGCCTCGCACCTTCTGATGCATCAGGTAGGTGCACTATAGCATAGCCTAACCCTCTGTACTTTGGTCTATATTGATGCGGGACATAGACAGCCAGCTGATGACCAATCCATTAGTGCAATGGATGGCTGGAAGCATTTGTCTTTGCCTTTGCAATACCACAGAAGCAATGCATGGTCAATGTACAGCAATGACACACCTGTGTGAACAGCCAGGAGACCCCCCCATGTTATGTTACATAGTTACATAGTTAGTACGGTCGAAAAAAGACATATGTCCATCAAGTTCAACCAGGGAATTAAGGGGTAGGGGTGTGGCGCGATATTGGGGAAGGGATGAGATTTTATATTTCTTCATAAGCATTAATCTTATTTTGTCAATTAGGAACATTCAGCACCCACCCGCTATCAAGGCAGCTGCCTATCATGTCATGCCCTACCTGCACAGGTGTGCTGGCTACTCAAATGATCCAATTAAGGAGGCCATTTAGTCAGCAGCAGCAGAAGTCCTGTGCCTGGACGCTCCAACAGCGGCCAGACACAAGCAGAAGCAGCAGAAGCAGCAGCAGCACCACCTTTTGTTTTTTGGCTGCAGCAGCAGCAGCAGCAGCAGCAAGGCCCACAGGGCTGGCTAGCTGGCTAGCCAGCAAGCAGGTAGCAATGAAAGTAGGAATCTTTCTTTTTAACCCTGTAAGGGGGTGGTGCACTGTACCCGAAGATACTGCCATATCGGGTCAATGCATAGGGCGACGGAAGCAAGCTTCGAAATCGGCCCCCGTTCTCAAAAATCCATTTAATATATGGTCCCCAGATAGGGGACGTATCAGATATTAAACTGATAAGAACAGATACTACACTTGATCTTAGCCAAAAGGCCGAGAAGCGATAACCGTGAAAGGGGCGGGCCCAACAAGGTCCCCTTCATGGGCACTATCACTGCTTGCTGTCAGGGAGGCTGCCAGACAATTTTCCATGCACACTCTGGGCTGGGGGGCAGTCAACCACCAGTACACACAGCAGAACCTAAACCCATACCATTATTGCTAAGCAGCAAGACAGGGGCCCATTGCACTCCCACGGGGCCTTTTTAAATGCAATCCATAACCCGGATTTGCCAGGAACCCTTCTTACTCCTCCTACTTGCATGTGACACTGGGCTTAGGATCTGCATAGGAAACACACACACAAGCACACACCTACCTTTGTTGCCTGCAGATGCCTCCTTGGCTGTCCCCAAACGGTATCAAACCAACACCCACGGGAAGCTGTAAGCATAGAGGACATGCCTGCACCCCATTGGACTTACCTGTGTGGGTTAAATCCGGGTTATTTGACAACCTATGGCGGTGATGGTTCTGCTCAGGCAGAGCAGTGCTGATGCTCCTCATAAAGCTGTCGCTGCTGTGAAGGTTCTAGGTGACATCACAATCCCTATGGTTACATACACGACAAAGCTGGGTTGTTGTTGTTTACACTCTGCAAGGCCTGTGGAAGTGAGTGACATCATAGCACTGTAGTTCTGAGGGTTCTAGATGGATGCAACAATCTCCTGTTGCTTCTATGAAGGCCATAATAGACGACATCACCAAACAGCTCCATAGTCACATACACAGCAAAGGAGAGATGTTGTTTACACCTAGTGATGTCAGTGGTATTGAGTGACATCACAGCACAGTGCTAAGGCTCCTGGGCCTGGACACAGCAGCGGCTGCAATATCTCAACGGAGAATACGTTTATATATATGTGTGTGTGTGCGCGTATATATATATATATATATATATATATATATATATATATTTCTCCGCCGAAATCACTTTTAAACCCATTTCCACCTTTTTTTCCCTTCTCTTCCTCTTACTTTTTTTTCACGTTTTTTTACGTTTTTCTCCTTTTCGCCTCTTTTCTGGGCGTATTATTCTTCTTTTTCTTCTTTTTTTTCGTCTAATGCATACCCCATCAGTGCAGCAATGCTTATTCAATACCGCCAGCAGATGGAGACACTGGGGGATAATTTTCTAAGGATTTATACTGATTTTTCCTGTCTGAATTTGTCGCACAGAAAGTTGCAGGCCAAATATGTGTGACATTTCTGCGACTTTAGCTTCTAGAGCATTTTTACAACATTATACATAGGTGCTGAATACATAAAAAGCGACTGTTCAGCGACAGACAAGTCGCATCGGCTGAAAGTAGGCCAGAATGTCAGTCCATGTTGGAGCAGGTTTAGATACAGTCTAAAGCATAGATCTCAAAGTCTGTGCACAGAATTTAGCAAGGGCCTCGCACCTTCTGATGCATCAGGTAGGTGCACTATAGCATAGCCTAACCCTCTGTACTTTGGTCTATATTGATGCGGGACATAGACAGCCAGCTGATGACCAATCCATTAGTGCAATGGATGGCTGGAAGCATTTGTCTTTGCCTTTGCAATACCACAGAAGCAATGCATGGTCAATGTACAGCAATGACACACCTGTGTGAACAGCCAGGAGACCCCCCCATGTTATGTTACATAGTTACATAGTTAGTACGGTCGAAAAAAGACATATGTCCATCAAGTTCAACCAGGGAATTAAGGGGTAGGGGTGTGGCGCGATATTGGGGAAGGGATGAGATTTTATATTTCTTCATAAGCATTAATCTTATTTTGTCAATTAGGAACATTCAGCACCCACCCGCTATCAAGGCAGCTGCCTATCATGTCATGCCCTACCTGCACAGGTGTGCTGGCTACTCAAATGATCCAATTAAGGAGGCCATTTAGTCAGCAGCAGCAGAAGTCCTGTGCCTGGACGCTCCAACAGCGGCCAGACACAAGCAGAAGCAGCAGAAGCAGCAGCAGCACCACCTTTTGTTTTTTGGCTGCAGCAGCAGCAGCAGCAGCAGCAAGGCCCACAGGGCTGGCTAGCTGGCTAGCCAGCAAGCAGGTAGCAATGAAAGTAGGAATCTTTCTTTTTAACCCTGTAAGGGGGTGGTGCACTGTACCCGAAGATACTGCCATATCGGGTCAATGCATAGGGCGACGGAAGCAAGCTTCGAAATCGGCCCCCGTTCTCAAAAATCCATTTAATATATGGTCCCCAGATAGGGGACGTATCAGATATTAAACTGATAAGAACAGATACTACACTTGATCTTAGCCAAAAGGCCGAGAAGCGATAACCGTGAAAGGGGTGGGCCCAACAAGGTCCCCTTCATGGGCACTATCACTGCTTGCTGTCAGGGAGGCTGCCAGACAATTTTCCATGCACACTCTGGGCTGGGGGGCAGTCAACCACCAGTACACACAGCAGAACCTAAACCCATACCATTATTGCTAAGCAGCAAGACAGGGGCCCATTGCACTCCCACGGGGCCTTTTTAAATGCAATCCATAACCCGGATTTGCCAGGAACCCTTCTTACTCCTCCTACTTGCATGTGACACTGGGCTTAGGATCTGCATAGGAAACACACACACAAGCACACACCTACCTTTGTTGCCTGCAGATGCCTCCTTGGCTGTCCCCAAACGGTATCAAACCAACACCCACGGGAAGCTGTAAGCATAGAGGACATGCCTGCACCCCATTGGACTTACCTGTGTGGGTTAAATCCGGGTTATTTGACAACCTATGGCGGTGATGGTTCTGCTCAGGCAGAGCAGTGCTGATGCTCCTCATAAAGCTGTCGCTGCTGTGAAGGTTCTAGGTGACATCACAATCCCTATGGTTACATACACGACAAAGCTGGGTTGTTGTTGTTTACACTCTGCAAGGCCTGTGGAAGTGAGTGACATCATAGCACTGTAGTTCTGAGGGTTCTAGATGGATGCAACAATCTCCTGTTGCTTCTATGAAGGCCATAATAGACGACATCACCAAACAGCTCCATAGTCACATACACAGCAAAGGAGAGATGTTGTTTACACCTAGTGATGTCAGTGGTATTGAGTGACATCACAGCACAGTGCTAAGGCTCCTGGGCCTGGACACAGCAGCGGCTGCAATATCTCAACGGAGAATACGTTTATATATATGTGTGTGTGTGCGCGTATATATATATATATATATATATATATATATATATATATTTCTCCGCCGAAATCACTTTTAAACCCATTTCCACCTTTTTTTCCCTTCTCTTCCTCTTACTTTTTTTTCACGTTTTTTTACGTTTTTCTCCTTTTCGCCTCTTTTCTGGGCGTATTATTCTTCTTTTTCTTCTTTTTTTTCGTCTAATGCATACCCCATCAGTGCAGCAATGCTTATTCAATACCGCCAGCAGATGGAGACACTGGGGGATAATTTTCTAAGGATTTATACTGATTTTTCCTGTCTGAATTTGTCGCACAGAAAGTTGCAGGCCAAATATGTGTGACATTTCTGCGACTTTAGCTTCTAGAGCATTTTTACAACATTATACATAGGTGCTGAATACATAAAAAGCGACTGTTCAGCGACAGACAAGTCGCATCGGCTGAAAGTAGGCCAGAATGTCAGTCCATGTTGGAGCAGGTTTAGATACAGTCTAAAGCATAGATCTCAAAGTCTGTGCACAGAATTTAGCAAGGGCCTCGCACCTTCTGATGCATCAGGTAGGTGCACTATAGCATAGCCTAACCCTCTGTACTTTGGTCTATATTGATGCGGGACATAGACAGCCAGCTGATGACCAATCCATTAGTGCAATGGATGGCTGGAAGCATTTGTCTTTGCCTTTGCAATACCACAGAAGCAATGCATGGTCAATGTACAGCAATGACACACCTGTGTGAACAGCCAGGAGACCCCCCCATGTTATGTTACATAGTTACATAGTTAGTACGGTCGAAAAAAGACATATGTCCATCAAGTTCAACCAGGGAATTAAGGGGTAGGGGTGTGGCGCGATATTGGGGAAGGGATGAGATTTTATATTTCTTCATAAGCATTAATCTTATTTTGTCAATTAGGAACATTCAGCACCCACCCGCTATCAAGGCAGCTGCCTATCATGTCATGCCCTACCTGCACAGGTGTGCTGGCTACTCAAATGATCCAATTAAGGAGGCCATTTAGTCAGCAGCAGCAGAAGTCCTGTGCCTGGACGCTCCAACAGCGGCCAGACACAAGCAGAAGCAGCAGAAGCAGCAGCAGCACCACCTTTTGTTTTTTGGCTGCAGCAGCAGCAGCAGCAGCAGCAAGGTCCACAGGGCTGGCTAGCTGGCTAGCCAGCAAGCAGGTAGCAATGAAAGTAGGAATCTTTCTTTTTAACCCTGTAAGGGGGTGGTGCACTGTACCCGAAGATACTGCCATATCGGGTCAATGCATAGGGCGACGGAAGCAAGCTTCGAAATCGGCCCCCGTTCTCAAAAATCCATTTAATATATGGTCCCCAGATAGGGGACGTATCAGATATTAAACTGATAAGAACAGATACTACACTTGATCTTAGCCAAAAGGCCGAGAAGCGATAACCGTGAAAGGGGCGGGCCCAACAAGGTCCCCTTCATGGGCACTATCACTGCTTGCTGTCAGGGAGGCTGCCAGACAATTTTCCATGCACACTCTGGGCTGGGGGGCAGTCAACCACCAGTACACACAGCAGAACCTAAACCCATACCATTATTGCTAAGCAGCAAGACAGGGGCCCATTGCACTCCCACGGGGCCTTTTTAAATGCAATCCATAACCCGGATTTGCCAGGAACCCTTCTTACTCCTCCTACTTGCATGTGACACTGGGCTTAGGATCTGCATAGGAAACACACACACAAGCACACACCTACCTTTGTTGCCTGCAGATGCCTCCTTGGCTGTCCCCAAACGGTATCAAACCAACACCCACGGGAAGCTGTAAGCATAGAGGACATGCCTGCACCCCATTGGACTTACCTGTGTGGGTTGAATCCGGGTTATTTGACAACCTATGGCGGTGATGGTTCTGCTCAGGCAGAGCAGTGCTGATGCTCCTCATAAAGCTGTCGCTGCTGTGAAGGTTCTAGGTGACATCACAATCCCTATGGTTACATACACGACAAAGCTGGGTTGTTGTTGTTTACACTCTGCAAGGCCTGTGGAAGTGAGTGACATCATAGCACTGTAGTTCTGAGGGTTCTAGATGGATGCAACAATCTCCTGTTGCTTCTATGAAGGCCATAATAGACGACATCACCAAACAGCTCCATAGTCACATACACAGCAAAGGAGAGATGTTGTTTACACCTAGTGATGTCAGTGGTATTGAGTGACATCACAGCACAGTGCTAAGGCTCCTGGGCCTGGACACAGCAGCGGCTGCAATATCTCAACGGAGAATACGTTTATATATATGTGTGTGTGTGCGCGTATATATATATATATATATATATATATATATATATTTCTCCGCCGAAATCACTTTTAAACCCATTTCCACCTTTTTTTCCCTTCTCTTCCTCTTACTTTTTTTTCACGTTTTTTTACGTTTTTCTCCTTTTCGCCTCTTTTCTGGGCGTATTATTCTTCTTTTTCTTCTTTTTTTTCGTCTAATGCATACCCCATCAGTGCAGCAATGCTTATTCAATACCGCCAGCAGATGGAGACACTGGGGGATAATTTTCTAAGGATTTATACTGATTTTTCCTGTCTGAATTTGTCGCACAGAAAGTTGCAGGCCAAATATGTGTGACATTTCTGCGACTTTAGCTTCTAGAGCATTTTTACAACATTATACATAGGTGCTGAATACATAAAAAGCGACTGTTCAGCGACAGACAAGTCGCATCGGCTGAAAGTAGGCCAGAATGTCAGTCCATGTTGGAGCAGGTTTAGATACAGTCTAAAGCATAGATCTCAAAGTCTGTGCACAGAATTTAGCAAGGGCCTCGCACCTTCTGATGCATCAGGTAGGTGCACTATAGCATAGCCTAACCCTCTGTACTTTGGTCTATATTGATGCGGGACATAGACAGCCAGCTGATGACCAATCCATTAGTGCAATGGATGGCTGGAAGCATTTGTCTTTGCCTTTGCAATACCACAGAAGCAATGCATGGTCAATGTACAGCAATGACACACCTGTGTGAACAGCCAGGAGACCCCCCCATGTTATGTTACATAGTTACATAGTTAGTACGGTCGAAAAAAGACATATGTCCATCAAGTTCAACCAGGGAATTAAGGGGTAGGGGTGTGGCGCGATATTGGGGAAGGGATGAGATTTTATATTTCTTCATAAGCATTAATCTTATTTTGTCAATTAGGAACATTCAGCACCCACCCGCTATCAAGGCAGCTGCCTATCATGTCATGCCCTACCTGCACAGGTGTGCTGGCTACTCAAATGATCCAATTAAGGAGGCCATTTAGTCAGCAGCAGCAGAAGTCCTGTGCCTGGACGCTCCAACAGCGGCCAGACACAAGCAGAAGCAGCAGAAGCAGCAGCAGCACCACCTTTTGTTTTTTGGCTGCAGCAGCAGCAGCAGCAGCAGCAAGGCCCACAGGGCTGGCTAGCTGGCTAGCCAGCAAGCAGGTAGCAATGAAAGTAGGAATCTTTCTTTTTAACCCTGTAAGGGGGTGGTGCACTGTACCCGAAGATACTGCCATATCGGGTCAATGCATAGGGCGACGGAAGCAAGCTTCGAAATCGGCCCCCGTTCTCAAAAATCCATTTAATATATGGTCCCCAGATAGGGGACGTATCAGATATTAAACTGATAAGAACAGATACTACACTTGATCTTAGCCAAAAGGCCGAGAAGCGATAACCGTGAAAGGGGCGGGCCCAACAAGGTCCCCTTCATGGGCACTATCACTGCTTGCTGTCAGGGAGGCTGCCAGACAATTTTCCATGCACACTCTGGGCTGGGGGGCAGTCAACCACCAGTACACACAGCAGAACCTAAACCCATACCATTATTGCTAAGCAGCAAGACAGGGGCCCATTGCACTCCCACGGGGCCTTTTTAAATGCAATCCATAACCCGGATTTGCCAGGAACCCTTCTTACTCCTCCTACTTGCATGTGACACTGGGCTTAGGATCTGCATAGGAAACACACACACAAGCACACACCTACCTTTGTTGCCTGCAGATGCCTCCTTGGCTGTCCCCAAACGGTATCAAACCAACACCCACGGGAAGCTGTAAGCATAGAGGACATGCCTGCACCCCATTGGACTTACCTGTGTGGGTTAAATCCGGGTTATTTGACAACCTATGGCGGTGATGGTTCTGCTCAGGCAGAGCAGTGCTGATGCTCCTCATAAAGCTGTCGCTGCTGTGAAGGTTCTAGGTGACATCACAATCCCTATGGTTACATACACGACAAAGCTGGGTTGTTGTTGTTTACACTCTGCAAGGCCTGTGGAAGTGAGTGACATCATAGCACTGTAGTTCTGAGGGTTCTAGATGGATGCAACAATCTCCTGTTGCTTCTATGAAGGCCATAATAGACGACATCACCAAACAGCTCCATAGTCACATACACAGCAAAGGAGAGATGTTGTTTACACCTAGTGATGTCAGTGGTATTGAGTGACATCACAGCACAGTGCTAAGGCTCCTGGGCCTGGACACAGCAGCGGCTGCAATATCTCAACGGAGAATACGTTTATATATATGTGTGTGTGTGCGCGTATATATATATATATATATATATATATATATATATTTCTCCGCCGAAATCACTTTTAAACCCATTTCCACCTTTTTTTCCCTTCTCTTCCTCTTACTTTTTTTTCACGTTTTTTTACGTTTTTCTCCTTTTCGCCTCTTTTCTGGGCGTATTATTCTTCTTTTTCTTCTTTTTTTTCGTCTAATGCATACCCCATCAGTGCAGCAATGCTTATTCAATACCGCCAGCAGATGGAGACACTGGGGGATAATTTTCTAAGGATTTATACTGATTTTTCCTGTCTGAATTTGTCGCACAGAAAGTTGCAGGCCAAATATGTGTGACATTTCTGCGACTTTAGCTTCTAGAGCATTTTTACAACATTATACATAGGTGCTGAATACATAAAAAGCGACTGTTCAGCGACAGACAAGTCGCATCGGCTGAAAGTAGGCCAGAATGTCAGTCCATGTTGGAGCAGGTTTAGATACAGTCTAAAGCATAGATCTCAAAGTCTGTGCACAGAATTTAGCAAGGGCCTCGCACCTTCTGATGCATCAGGTAGGTGCACTATAGCATAGCCTAACCCTCTGTACTTTGGTCTATATTGATGCGGGACATAGACAGCCAGCTGATGACCAATCCATTAGTGCAATGGATGGCTGGAAGCATTTGTCTTTGCCTTTGCAATACCACAGAAGCAATGCATGGTCAATGTACAGCAATGACACACCTGTGTGAACAGCCAGGAGACCCCCCCATGTTATGTTACATAGTTACATAGTTAGTACGGTCGAAAAAAGACATATGTCCATCAAGTTCAACCAGGGAATTAAGGGGTAGGGGTGTGGCGCGATATTGGGGAAGGGATGAGATTTTATATTTCTTCATAAGCATTAATCTTATTTTGTCAATTAGGAACATTCAGCACCCACCCGCTATCAAGGCAGCTGCCTATCATGTCATGCCCTACCTGCACAGGTGTGCTGGCTACTCAAATGATCCAATTAAGGAGGCCATTTAGTCAGCAGCAGCAGAAGTCCTGTGCCTGGACGCTCCAACAGCGGCCAGACACAAGCAGAAGCAGCAGAAGCAGCAGCAGCACCACCTTTTGTTTTTTGGCTGCAGCAGCAGCAGCAGCAGCAGCAAGGCCCACAGGGCTGGCTAGCTGGCTAGCCAGCAAGCAGGTAGCAATGAAAGTAGGAATCTTTCTTTTTAACCCTGTAAGGGGGTGGTGCACTGTACCCGAAGATACTGCCATATCGGGTCAATGCATAGGGCGACGGAAGCAAGCTTCGAAATCGGCCCCCGTTCTCAAAAATCCATTTAATATATGGTCCCCAGATAGGGGACGTATCAGATATTAAACTGATAAGAACAGATACTACACTTGATCTTAGCCAAAAGGCCGAGAAGCGATAACCGTGAAAGGGGCGGGCCCAACAAGGTCCCCTTCATGGGCACTATCACTGCTTGCTGTCAGGGAGGCTGCCAGACAATTTTCCATGCACACTCTGGGCTGGGGGGCAGTCAACCACCAGTACACACAGCAGAACCTAAACCCATACCATTATTGCTAAGCAGCAAGACAGGGGCCCATTGCACTCCCACGGGGCCTTTTTAAATGCAATCCATAACCCGGATTTGCCAGGAACCCTTCTTACTCCTCCTACTTGCATGTGACACTGGGCTTAGGATCTGCATAGGAAACACACACACAAGCACACACCTACCTTTGTTGCCTGCAGATGCCTCCTTGGCTGTCCCCAAACGGTATCAAACCAACACCCACGGGAAGCTGTAAGCATAGAGGACATGCCTGCACCCCATTGGACTTACCTGTGTGGGTTAAATCCGGGTTATTTGACAACCTATGGCGGTGATGGTTCTGCTCAGGCAGAGCAGTGCTGATGCTCCTCATAAAGCTGTCGCTGCTGTGAAGGTTCTAGGTGACATCACAATCCCTATGGTTACATACACGACAAAGCTGGGTTGTTGTTTACACTCTGCAAGGCCTGTGGAAGTGAGTGACATCATAGCACTGTAGTTCTGAGGGTTCTAGATGGATGCAACAATCTCCTGTTGCTTCTATGAAGGCCATAATAGACGACATCACCAAACAGCTCCATAGTCACATACACAGCAAAGGAGAGATGTTGTTTACACCTAGTGATGTCAGTGGTATTGAGTGACATCACAGCACAGTGCTAAGGCTCCTGGGCCTGGACACAGCAGCGGCTGCAATATCTCAACGGAGAATACGTTTATATATATGTGTGTGTGTGCGCGTATATATATATATATATATATATATATATATATATATATATATATATTTCTCCGCCGAAATCACTTTTAAACCCATTTCCACCTTTTTTTCCCTTCTCTTCCTCTTACTTTTTTTTCACGTTTTTTTACGTTTTTCTCCTTTTCGCCTCTTTTCTGGGCGTATTATTCTTCTTTTTCTTCTTTTTTTTCGTCTAATGCATACCCCATCAGTGCAGCAATGCTTATTCAATACCGCCAGCAGATGGAGACACTGGGGGATAATTTTCTAAGGATTTATACTGATTTTTCCTGTCTGAATTTGTCGCACAGAAAGTTGCAGGCCAAATATGTGTGACATTTCTGCGACTTTAGCTTCTAGAGCATTTTTACAACATTATACATAGGTGCTGAATACATAAAAAGCGACTGTTCAGCGACAGACAAGTCGCATCGGCTGAAAGTAGGCCAGAATGTCAGTCCATGTTGGAGCAGGTTTAGATACAGTCTAAAGCATAGATCTCAAAGTCTGTGCACAGAATTTAGCAAGGGCCTCGCACCTTCTGATGCATCAGGTAGGTGCACTATAGCATAGCCTAACCCTCTGTACTTTGGTCTATATTGATGCGGGACATAGACAGCCAGCTGATGACCAATCCATTAGTGCAATGGATGGCTGGAAGCATTTGTCTTTGCCTTTGCAATACCACAGAAGCAATGCATGGTCAATGTACAGCAATGACACACCTGTGTGAACAGCCAGGAGACCCCCCCATGTTATGTTACATAGTTACATAGTTAGTACGGTCGAAAAAAGACATATGTCCATCAAGTTCAACCAGGGAATTAAGGGGTAGGGGTGTGGCGCGATATTGGGGAAGGGATGAGATTTTATATTTCTTCATAAGCATTAATCTTATTTTGTCAATTAGGAACATTCAGCACCCACCCGCTATCAAGGCAGCTGCCTATCATGTCATGCCCTACCTGCACAGGTGTGCTGGCTACTCAAATGATCCAATTAAGGAGGCCATTTAGTCAGCAGCAGCAGAAGTCCTGTGCCTGGACGCTCCAACAGCGGCCAGACACAAGCAGAAGCAGCAGAAGCAGCAGCAGCACCACCTTTTGTTTTTTGGCTGCAGCAGCAGCAGCAGCAGCAGCAAGGCCCACAGGGCTGGCTAGCTGGCTAGCCAGCAAGCAGGTAGCAATGAAAGTAGGAATCTTTCTTTTTAACCCTGTAAGGGGGTGGTGCACTGTACCCGAAGATACTGCCATATCGGGTCAATGCATAGGGCGACGGAAGCAAGCTTCGAAATCGGCCCCCGTTCTCAAAAATCCATTTAATATATGGTCCCCAGATAGGGGACGTATCAGATATTAAACTGATAAGAACAGATACTACACTTGATCTTAGCCAAAAGGCCGAGAAGCGATAACCGTGAAAGGGGCGGGCCCAACAAGGTCCCCTTCATGGGCACTATCACTGCTTGCTGTCAGGGAGGCTGCCAGACAATTTTCCATGCACACTCTGGGCTGGGGGGCAGTCAACCACCAGTACACACAGCAGAACCTAAACCCATACCATTATTGCTAAGCAGCAAGACAGGGGCCCATTGCACTCCCACGGGGCCTTTTTAAATGCAATCCATAACCCGGATTTGCCAGGAACCCTTCTTACTCCTCCTACTTGCATGTGACACTGGGCTTAGGATCTGCATAGGAAACACACACACAAGCACACACCTACCTTTGTTGCCTGCAGATGCCTCCTTGGCTGTCCCCAAACGGTATCAAACCAACACCCACGGGAAGCTGTAAGCATAGAGGACATGCCTGCACCCCATTGGACTTACCTGTGTGGGTTAAATCCGGGTTATTTGACAACCTATGGCGGTGATGGTTCTGCTCAGGCAGAGCAGTGCTGATGCTCCTCATAAAGCTGTCGCTGCTGTGAAGGTTCTAGGTGACATCACAATCCCTATGGTTACATACACGACAAAGCTGGGTTGTTGTTGTTTACACTCTGCAAGGCCTGTGGAAGTGAGTGACATCATAGCACTGTAGTTCTGAGGGTTCTAGATGGATGCAACAATCTCCTGTTGCTTCTATGAAGGCCATAATAGACGACATCACCAAACAGCTCCATAGTCACATACACAGCAAAGGAGAGATGTTGTTTACACCTAGTGATGTCAGTGGTATTGAGTGACATCACAGCACAGTGCTAAGGCTCCTGGGCCTGGACACAGCAGCGGCTGCAATATCTCAACGGAGAATACGTTTATATATATGTGTGTGTGTGCGCGTATATATATATATATATATATATATATATATATATATATATATTTCTCCGCCGAAATCACTTTTAAACCCATTTCCACCTTTTTTTCCCTTCTCTTCCTCTTACTTTTTTTTCACGTTTTTTTACGTTTTTCTCCTTTTCGCCTCTTTTCTGGGCGTATTATTCTTCTTTTTCTTCTTTTTTTTCGTCTAATGCATACCCCATCAGTGCAGCAATGCTTATTCAATACCGCCAGCAGATGGAGACACTGGGGGATAATTTTCTAAGGATTTATACTGATTTTTCCTGTCTGAATTTGTCGCACAGAAAGTTGCAGGCCAAATATGTGTGACATTTCTGCGACTTTAGCTTCTAGAGCATTTTTACAACATTATACATAGGTGCTGAATACATAAAAAGCGACTGTTCAGCGACAGACAAGTCGCATCGGCTGAAAGTAGGCCAGAATGTCAGTCCATGTTGGAGCAGGTTTAGATACAGTCTAAAGCATAGATCTCAAAGTCTGTGCACAGAATTTAGCAAGGGCCTCGCACCTTCTGATGCATCAGGTAGGTGCACTATAGCATAGCCTAACCCTCTGTACTTTGGTCTATATTGATGCGGGACATAGACAGCCAGCTGATGACCAATCCATTAGTGCAATGGATGGCTGGAAGCATTTGTCTTTGCCTTTGCAATACCACAGAAGCAATGCATGGTCAATGTACAGCAATGACACACCTGTGTGAACAGCCAGGAGACCCCCCCATGTTATGTTACATAGTTACATAGTTAGTACGGTCGAAAAAAGACATATGTCCATCAAGTTCAACCAGGGAATTAAGGGGTAGGGGTGTGGCGCGATATTGGGGAAGGGATGAGATTTTATATTTCTTCATAAGCATTAATCTTATTTTGTCAATTAGGAACATTCAGCACCCACCCGCTATCAAGGCAGCTGCCTATCATGTCATGCCCTACCTGCACAGGTGTGCTGGCTACTCAAATGATCCAATTAAGGAGGCCATTTAGTCAGCAGCAGCAGAAGTCCTGTGCCTGGACGCTCCAACAGCGGCCAGACACAAGCAGAAGCAGCAGAAGCAGCAGCAGCACCACCTTTTGTTTTTTGGCTGCAGCAGCAGCAGCAGCAGCAGCAAGGCCCACAGGGCTGGCTAGCTGGCTAGCCAGCAAGCAGGTAGCAATGAAAGTAGGAATCTTTCTTTTTAACCCTGTAAGGGGGTGGTGCACTGTACCCGAAGATACTGCCATATCGGGTCAATGCATAGGGCGACGGAAGCAAGCTTCGAAATCGGCCCCCGTTCTCAAAAATCCATTTAATATATGGTCCCCAGATAGGGGACGTATCAGATATTAAACTGATAAGAACAGATACTACACTTGATCTTAGCCAAAAGGCCGAGAAGCGATAACCGTGAAAGGGGCGGGCCCAACAAGGTCCCCTTCATGGGCACTATCACTGCTTGCTGTCAGGGAGGCTGCCAGACAATTTTCCATGCACACTCTGGGCTGGGGGGCAGTCAACCACCAGTACACACAGCAGAACCTAAACCCATACCATTATTGCTAAGCAGCAAGACAGGGGCCCATTGCACTCCCACGGGGCCTTTTTAAATGCAATCCATAACCCGGATTTGCCAGGAACCCTTCTTACTCCTCCTACTTGCATGTGACACTGGGCTTAGGATCTGCATAGGAAACACACACACAAGCACACACCTACCTTTGTTGCCTGCAGATGCCTCCTTGGCTGTCCCCAAACGGTATCAAACCAACACCCACGGGAAGCTGTAAGCATAGAGGACATGCCTGCACCCCATTGGACTTACCTGTGTGGGTTAAATCCGGGTTATTTGACAACCTATGGCGGTGATGGTTCTGCTCAGGCAGAGCAGTGCTGATGCTCCTCATAAAGCTGTCGCTGCTGTGAAGGTTCTAGGTGACATCACAATCCCTATGGTTACATACACGACAAAGCTGGGTTGTTGTTGTTTACACTCTGCAAGGCCTGTGGAAGTGAGTGACATCATAGCACTGTAGTTCTGAGGGTTCTAGATGGATGCAACAATCTCCTGTTGCTTCTATGAAGGCCATAATAGACGACATCACCAAACAGCTCCATAGTCACATACACAGCAAAGGAGAGATGTTGTTTACACCTAGTGATGTCAGTGGTATTGAGTGACATCACAGCACAGTGCTAAGGCTCCTGGGCCTGGACACAGCAGCGGCTGCAATATCTCAACGGAGAATACGTTTATATATATGTGTGTGTGTGCGCGTATATATATATATATATATATATATATATATATATATATATATATTTCTCCGCCGAAATCACTTTTAAACCCATTTCCACCTTTTTTTCCCTTCTCTTCCTCTTACTTTTTTTTCACGTTTTTTTACGTTTTTCTCCTTTTCGCCTCTTTTCTGGGCGTATTATTCTTCTTTTTCTTCTTTTTTTTCGTCTAATGCATACCCCATCAGTGCAGCAATGCTTATTCAATACCGCCAGCAGATGGAGACACTGGGGGATAATTTTCTAAGGATTTATACTGATTTTTCCTGTCTGAATTTGTCGCACAGAAAGTTGCAGGCCAAATATGTGTGACATTTCTGCGACTTTAGCTTCTAGAGCATTTTTACAACATTATACATAGGTGCTGAATACATAAAAAGCGACTGTTCAGCGACAGACAAGTCGCATCGGCTGAAAGTAGGCCAGAATGTCAGTCCATGTTGGAGCAGGTTTAGATACAGTCTAAAGCATAGATCTCAAAGTCTGTGCACAGAATTTAGCAAGGGCCTCGCACCTTCTGATGCATCAGGTAGGTGCACTATAGCATAGCCTAACCCTCTGTACTTTGGTCTATATTGATGCGGGACATAGACAGCCAGCTGATGACCAATCCATTAGTGCAATGGATGGCTGGAAGCATTTGTCTTTGCCTTTGCAATACCACAGAAGCAATGCATGGTCAATGTACAGCAATGACACACCTGTGTGAACAGCCAGGAGACCCCCCCCATGTTATGTTACATAGTTACATAGTTAGTACGGTCGAAAAAAGACATATGTCCATCAAGTTCAACCAGGGAATTAAGGGGTAGGGGTGTGGCGCGATATTGGGGAAGGGATGAGATTTTATATTTCTTCATAAGCATTAATCTTATTTTGTCAATTAGGAACATTCAGCACCCACCCGCTATCAAGGCAGCTGCCTATCATGTCATGCCCTACCTGCACAGGTGTGCTGGCTACTCAAATGATCCAATTAAGGAGGCCATTTAGTCAGCAGCAGCAGAAGTCCTGTGCCTGGACGCTCCAACAGCGGCCAGACACAAGCAGAAGCAGCAGAAGCAGCAGCAGCACCACCTTTTGTTTTTTGGCTGCAGCAGCAGCAGCAGCAGCAGCAAGGCCCACAGGGCTGGCTAGCTGGCTAGCCAGCAAGCAGGTAGCAATGAAAGTAGGAATCTTTCTTTTTAACCCTGTAAGGGGGTGGTGCACTGTACCCGAAGATACTGCCATATCGGGTCAATGCATAGGGCGACGGAAGCAAGCTTCGAAATCGGCCCCCGTTCTCAAAAATCCATTTAATATATGGTCCCCAGATAGGGGACGTATCAGATATTAAACTGATAAGAACAGATACTACACTTGATCTTAGCCAAAAGGCCGAGAAGCGATAACCGTGAAAGGGGCGGGCCCAACAAGGTCCCCTTCATGGGCACTATCACTGCTTGCTGTCAGGGAGGCTGCCAGACAATTTTCCATGCACACTCTGGGCTGGGGGGCAGTCAACCACCAGTACACACAGCAGAACCTAAACCCATACCATTATTGCTAAGCAGCAAGACAGGGGCCCATTGCACTCCCACGGGGCCTTTTTAAATGCAATCCATAACCCGGATTTGCCAGGAACCCTTCTTACTCCTCCTACTTGCATGTGACACTGGGCTTAGGATCTGCATAGGAAACACACACACAAGCACACACCTACCTTTGTTGCCTGCAGATGCCTCCTTGGCTGTCCCCAAACGGTATCAAACCAACACCCACGGGAAGCTGTAAGCATAGAGGACATGCCTGCACCCCATTGGACTTACCTGTGTGGGTTAAATCCGGGTTATTTGACAACCTATGGCGGTGATGGTTCTGCTCAGGCAGAGCAGTGCTGATGCTCCTCATAAAGCTGTCGCTGCTGTGAAGGTTCTAGGTGACATCACAATCCCTATGGTTACATACACGACAAAGCTGGGTTGTTGTTGTTTACACTCTGCAAGGCCTGTGGAAGTGAGTGACATCATAGCACTGTAGTTCTGAGGGTTCTAGATGGATGCAACAATCTCCTGTTGCTTCTATGAAGGCCATAATAGACGACATCACCAAACAGCTCCATAGTCACATACACAGCAAAGGAGAGATGTTGTTTACACCTAGTGATGTCAGTGGTATTGAGTGACATCACAGCACAGTGCTAAGGCTCCTGGGCCTGGACACAGCAGCGGCTGCAATATCTCAACGGAGAATACGTTTATATATATGTGTGTGTGTGCGCGTATATATATATATATATATATATATATATATATATTTCTCCGCCGAAATCACTTTTAAACCCATTTCCACCTTTTTTTCCCTTCTCTTCCTCTTACTTTTTTTTCACGTTTTTTTACGTTTTTCTCCTTTTCGCCTCTTTTCTGGGCGTATTATTCTTCTTTTTCTTCTTTTTTTTCGTCTAATGCATACCCCATCAGTGCAGCAATGCTTATTCAATACCGCCAGCAGATGGAGACACTGGGGGATAATTTTCTAAGGATTTATACTGATTTTTCCTGTCTGAATTTGTCGCACAGAAAGTTGCAGGCCAAATATGTGTGACATTTCTGCGACTTTAGCTTCTAGAGCATTTTTACAACATTATACATAGGTGCTGAATACATAAAAAGCGACTGTTCAGCGACAGACAAGTCGCATCGGCTGAAAGTAGGCCAGAATGTCAGTCCATGTTGGAGCAGGTTTAGATACAGTCTAAAGCATAGATCTCAAAGTCTGTGCACAGAATTTAGCAAGGGCCTCGCACCTTCTGATGCATCAGGTAGGTGCACTATAGCATAGCCTAACCCTCTGTACTTTGGTCTATATTGATGCGGGACATAGACAGCCAGCTGATGACCAATCCATTAGTGCAATGGATGGCTGGAAGCATTTGTCTTTGCCTTTGCAATACCACAGAAACAATGCATGGTCAATGTACAGCAATGACACACCTGTGTGAACAGCCAGGAGACCCCCCCCATGTTATGTTACATAGTTACATAGTTAGTACGGTCGAAAAAAGACATATGTCCATCAAGTTCAACCAGGGAATTAAGGGGTAGGGGTGTGGCGCGATATTGGGGAAGGGATGAGATTTTATATTTCTTCATAAGCATTAATCTTATTTTGTCAATTAGGAACATTCAGCACCCACCCGCTATCAAGGCAGCTGCCTATCATGTCATGCCCTACCTGCACAGGTGTGCTGGCTACTCAAATGATCCAATTAAGGAGGCCATTTAGTCAGCAGCAGCAGAAGTCCTGTGCCTGGACGCTCCAACAGCGGCCAGACACAAGCAGAAGCAGCAGAAGCAGCAGCAGCACCACCTTTTGTTTTTTGGCTGCAGCAGCAGCAGCAGCAAGGCCCACAGGGCTGGCTAGCTGGCTAGCCAGCAAGCAGGTAGCAATGAAAGTAGGAATCTTTCTTTTTAACCCTGTAAGGGGGTGGTGCACTGTACCCGAAGATACTGCCATATCGGGTCAATGCATAGGGCGACGGAAGCAAGCTTCGAAATCGGCCCCCGTTCTCAAAAATCCATTTAATATATGGTCCCCAGATAGGGGACGTATCAGATATTAAACTGATAAGAACAGATTTTTTTTTTTTACATTTTTATTGAAAAAACTCAAAAACTTAAATACATCACAAGAAAATTTTTACAATACTTCAAATACTGTTTTCCATAAATGTAAATTCCACATAGCTAATGCTTTTTTCTGCCCAAATCTCTTTTTATCAATTAAATAGTACAAGTAAACTTCACTGTATATCATCTTCAAACATTCTTTTTCACAAATAAAATCTCTTTTGAAGACAAGGATATTACGAACTTTCCATAATACATTTTTTGTACAGTTGATAAAAATCCACAAAATTCTCTCTTTTTCTTTCGTAACTCCATCACTTTTGCCATATAAAACAACTTCATGATTTAAAACTTTTAGACCTGTTAGGAATTTCAATAAAGAACCAATTAGTCTAAAAACCTTTTGTGCAAAATAACAATTCCAGAAAAGGTGCAAAACAGTTTCATCTATATTGCAATTTTCCCGGGGACAGACACATACAGCATTTAGACCTCTTCTATATTGGAAAAATCTTACCGGAAGACACTCATGGATAATCATCCATGCTAAATCCTTGTGCTCATTAAAAAGATATGGCTCGTTTACCTTTTTCCATATTTGTACACACCTATTATAAGAAAAATTAGAGACCATACATATTTCTTCTTGCAAATTTAACTGTACTTCTATCTTGCGAGCATCCCTCAAGGTTAACAAGTCAAAGTCTTTAAGGTTATACATACGTATTATTTTTTCTAAGATGGCATAATGTTTAGGCGGAGTTAAAAGTACAGGAGAAGATAATGATAAAAACACCCATTTTCTTCTTCTAAAAATATGTCCCGCAGAGTACTTTAAAAAACAGGACCATACACTTTTCATAAAAAGTCCCCTAAAACACCAACTAAAAAACCTTAAGTATAAAAATTTTCTAATACAGGGAACCTGTTTTCCTCCATTTTTTTGTGACTTATACATAATATCTCTTTTTAATTTTTCTGCTTTAGAACTCCATAGAAACTCAAAGAGAATCCTCTGAAGTTGCCTAGACATAAGTTCATTAGGAGGATAAATCATATTTAAATAGAGCATAATGGGTATTAGCATAGCCTTAATCACCAAAATTTTACCTTCTAAAGATAATTTCCTAAGGGACCAAAAGTCTACTTTCTTCTTTACCTTTTCTTTTACCATTAGCCAACTTTCCTCACCATTGTTATTTTTATCAAAGATGACTCCAAGGATTTTTATTTTTTCTGACTGTAATTTTAGGTTTGGTATTTGCACGTTTTCCCATTTACCTATATAAAAACAGTCACATTTAGATAAATTAAGTTTAAAAGCAGAAGCTTTACAAAAGAAATCAGTAACATCAACAACTCTTTGTAAAGAGAAGGAACTTTCACAAAAAACATTAATATCATCCATATAGCCACACACTTTAAGGGTGGCATTATTACCTCCAGGAACTGGCACTCCTTTTATTATTTTATCATTCCTTATTAAGTTTAACAGAGGTTCTATTGCACATATAAACAGTATAGGAGACAGAGGGCAGCCTTGCTTTACCCCTGATGATAAATTAATAAAATCTGTAAGGAAACCATTTATTAAAATCCTGCTAAAAGAACCTTTATATAAGAGAGCAATTTGCTTAATAAGTATGTTAGGAAAACCCATGCGTTGTAAAACCATCCATAAAAAACAATGTGATACTCTATCGAACGCTTTATGAAAATCTAGAGATAGAATGGCTATATTTTGATTCCGCTCTTGCTGATACCATATGACGTCCCTAATAGCATTTAAAGGTTCAGCTACACTCCTTCCTGGGACACCACATACCTGATCCACATGGATGACCTTGTGCAAAAATGGCTTCATTCTGTTAACAAAAATTTTTGACATAATCTTATAATCAACATTAAGAAGCGTAATTGGTCTCCAATTTTCTAAGCTGTTCCTATCCCCCTTTTTGGGGATCAGAGACACTATACCACTCCTCCAAGATAAAGGTAGAACATCAGAATTAAAAGCCTCCTTAAAAATATTAAGCAAATCATCTTTAAAAATTTCCCAAAAGGTTTTATAAAACTCTACAGGAAGTCCATCAGAACCTGGTGTTTTACCTGTGGATAAACTTTTAGCAGCAATTTCTAATTCTTGGCATCTTACTTCTGTGCAAAGTGCATCTTGGTCCTCCTTACTTAAACCACAATCTAAAGTGCTTAGGAGAAAATTAGCAGCAGATATATCAATGGGTTTCTCATTAAACAGATCTTGATAAAAGGATTTAGCTTTGGATAACATTCCTACATTAGTAGTTTCATCCTCAATGTTAATCATTAACTTTTTTGTTTCCATTACCTTTTTAAAAAAGAATCTTGTACACTTTTCATCCTTCTCTTTACATTCAACTTTGGAGTTAAAAATTATTTCTTTCCCTTTGTTAGTTATAGCCTTCTGAATATCACTTTTAACACTTAAAATCAGATCGTCTACATATACACCCAGCTCTTTGAGTTGATAATAGGTTTGTAGTTTTGTGTTAAGATCTCTATACCATTTCAATTTCTCTTTTGTTTTTTTAACACCCATCTTAATAAAATACTCTTTAAATTTTACCTTGCAGAATTCCCACCATGCTAAAAGAGAATTAAAATTAGTCCTTGAGTTCTGCAATTTTTTAAAAAGATAGATAAAATTACATTTAATTTCTTCATCTTCAAGCAAAGAGACATTCAGACGCCAGACTCCTTTGGCTCTGCAAACCCCATCAAACTTACATGTAGCAGATAAAATCTTATGATCTGAAAAAAAGGTAGAAGTCAATTGCATGTTCCCATAAAATGCAAATCCAGAAGCAAAAATATAATCAATCCTTGACATAAAAAGGCTATTCCCCCAGGTATACCCAGGGTCATTAGGGAAAGAGGTTCTCCACAAATCTTTTAAATTAAAATCAACTATAAAATCCTTTAGTTGTTTTTCAGTCTTATCTTTCCTTTGTTCAGATCCTCCAGCCCGCTCCTCTCCTGCCATTATACAATTAAAATCACCAGCGATGATAAGCGGGGATGAACCCGGTAAATAAAACTGAATTTTCTCTAATAAATCAGATCTTTCATCCTTATCTGGAGAGGCATATACATTTAAAAGTCTCATATTCATGTCATTATAAATAATATGAACGAGCAGGGCTCTACCGGGTACAATGTCTGTGAAGGAGGTAACTTTATACTCACTGCTCTTGAACAGTATGCCAACACCAGTCACTTTCCTCTCATTATCCCCTGACCACACAGACGGGCCAAGAGTCCATTCAGATCTCAAAGATGAATAATTGATATCATAATCAAAGGCACATTCCTGTAAAAATAAAATGTCTGTAGGCAAAGAAGACAAGAAAGAAAATAAAGCAGCCCTCCTCTCTGGGCTCTTCAAACTCCTCACATTGAAGGAGGAGATATTAACACTTGGTAGCTCCTGGGTCATTCATTATCCTCAGACAAAGAACCCCAATCTGTAGGTGGTGACACAAATTCCTCAATATTAACAGGGTCGGATGCTGTTATAACCTTTTGGCAGACAATCTCCACGTTCCCCTCGTCCGCACTAACTCGACCACTCCTTTTGATGTTAAGGCCCTTTTCCTCTTTCCGGTCTCTGCTTTTCCTCTTTCGCCGTTCTTCTACATCCATCTCCTCTGTATCCCTTCTGGGCGGTCCAGGACCCTCAACTTCCATGAGAGGAGAACCCCTCACTTCTGTCTCAGGTCCCACGACCTTCCCCGGGGACACAATGCTTTTGGAGACATGAGCCACAGCAGGTATCACAGGAATTCCGGTAGCAGAAGACTCAGGCATCACTTTCAGGGTGTGGGTCTTAGGCACAGGCACAGCATCCATGGAGCTCTTCCTCATCGAGGGACCAGCCGACGTAGCCACAATATTGGCCCAGGAGCGTTGAGGACAATCCTTAAAAGCGTGTCCTTTCTGCTTACACACATTACACAGAATCTCATTTTGACAGTCCAAAGTGGTGTGGCCTTTTTGGCCACATCTTTTGCAAATAACCACTTCCTCTTTGCAAGATTCTTGTGTATGACCATATTCATGGCATTTCCTGCAATAATACGGCATCCCAGGGTAGAATAAATAGCCACGTTTACGCCCAATTAAAAAATTTGCAGGTGGGCGACACAGACCTCCAATTCCTCTCACATCTTCTCTGAACTTAACAGCAAACTTATGCTTTCCAGTCCAAAAGTCCATTGCATTCATTATTTTATGAGAGTATTTGACTTCCGCACAATATTGGTTTAAAAATAAGACAATGTCTCTTATATCCACGTATGGATCGTGCATAGTAACCACCAGTGGAACATCACCATTAGAATATAGAGCAATGAAAACAAGTCCTTTCATATCCTCCTCATTGGCAAGCTCCCGAACTTTCTCAAACATATGGTCACATGCAGATGCGGAAGTCAAGGTAAGAATGAAAAGTCCTTTACCTGGGTCTTTTAGGCAAAACACATCTTCTCTCTGAATGTGCAATAAATCCAGCATAATTCTCTTGACAAAAAATTCCAAAGTCATCTTCTCCTTTTTCTCCTCATCCACTTCAATACGGAAGGTGTTCTTAATCCGAGTTTCAGTATGCGCAGCAAACCTAAGGGTCGCCATGGGGGATCGCCTTCCCGTTCTTTGTAAGTCCTCCTCCTATAGCAGCATGAGGCTTAAGACGGCTAAAAAACCGCCGATGCCTCAAGGCCGAAGGTTCGACGAACTCAGAGCCCCTTGACAAGATACAAGATCTTAGCCAAAAGGCCGAGAAGCGATAACCGTGAAAGGGGCGGGCCCAACAAGGTCCCCTTCATGGGCACTATCACTGCTTGCTGTCAGGGAGGCTGCCAGACAATTTTCCATGCACACTCTGGGCTGGGGGGCAGTCAACCACCAGTACACACAGCAGAACCTAAACCCATACCATTATTGCTAAGCAGCAAGACAGGGGCCCATTGCACTCCCACGGGGCCTTTTTAAATGCAATCCATAACCCGGATTTGCCAGGAACCCTTCTTACTCCTCCTACTTGCATGTGACACTGGGCTTAGGATCTGCATAGGAAACACACACACAAGCACACACCTACCTTTGTTGCCTGCAGATGCCTCCTTGGCTGTCCCCAAACGGTATCAAACCAACACCCACGGGAAGCTGTAAGCATAGAGGACATGCCTGCACCCCATTGGACTTACCTGTGTGGGTTAAATCCGGGTTATTTGACAACCTATGGCGGTGATGGTTCTGCTCAGGCAGAGCAGTGCTGATGCTCCTCATAAAGCTGTCGCTGCTGTGAAGGTTCTAGGTGACATCACAATCCCTATGGTTACATACACGACAAAGCTGGGTTGTTGTTGTTTACACTCTGCAAGGCCTGTGGAAGTGAGTGACATCATAGCACTGTAGTTCTGAGGGTTCTAGATGGATGCAACAATCTCCTGTTGCTTCTATGAAGGCCATAATAGACGACATCACCAAACAGCTCCATAGTCACATACACAGCAAAGGAGAGATGTTGTTTACACCTAGTGATGTCAGTGGTATTGAGTGACATCACAGCACAGTGCTAAGGCTCCTGGGCCTGGACACAGCAGCGGCTGCAATATCTCAACGGAGAATACGTTTATATATATGTGTGTGTGTGCGCGTATATATATATATATATATATATATATATATATATATATATATATATTTCTCCGCCGAAATCACTTTTAAACCCATTTCCACCTTTTTTTCCCTTCTCTTCCTCTTACTTTTTTTTCACGTTTTTTTACGTTTTTCTCCTTTTCGCCTCTTTTCTGGGCGTATTATTCTTCTTTTTCTTCTTTTTTTTCGTCTAATGCATACCCCATCAGTGCAGCAATGCTTATTGTTACGCCGAGCGCTCCGGGTCCCCGCTCCTCCCCGGAGCGCTCGCTACACTTCCCTCACTGCAGCGCCCCGGTCGGTTCCACGGACCCGGGGCGCTGCGTTACCACCTCCGGCCGGGATGCGATTCGCGATGCGGGTAGCGCCCGCTCGCGATGCGCACCCCGGCTCCCGTACCTTACTCGCTCCCCGTCAGTTCTGTCCCGGCGCGCGCGGCCCCGCTCCCTAGGGCGCGCGCGCGCCGGGTCTTTGCGATTTAAAGGGCCACTGCACCGCTGATTGGTGCAGTGGTTCCAATTAGTGTTTACACCTGTGCACTTCCCTATATCACCTCACTTCCCCTTCACTCCCTCGCCGGATCTTGTTGCCCTAGTGCCAGTGAAAGCGTTCCTTGTGTGTTCCTTGCCTGTGATTCCAGACCTTCTGCCGTTGCCCCTGACTACGATCCTTGCTGCCTGCCCCGACCTTCTGCTACGTCCGACTTTGCTTCTGTCTACTCCCTTGTACCGCGCCTATCTTCAGCAGCCAGAGAGGTTGAGCCGTTGCTAGGGGATACGACCTGGTCACTACCGCCGCAGCAAGACCATCCCGCTTTGCGGCGGGCTCTGGTGAAAACCAGTAGTGACTTAGAACCGATCCTCTAGCACGGTCCACGCCAATCCCTCTCTGGCACAGAGGATCCACTACCTGCCAGCCGGCATCGTGACAGTAGATCCGGCCATGGATCCCGCTGAAGTTCCTCTGCCAGTTGTCGCTGACCTCACCACGGTGGTCGCCCAGCAGTCACAACAGATTGCGCAACAAGGCCAACAGCTGTCTCAACTGACTGTTATGCTACAACAGTTACTACCACAGCTCCAGCAATCATCTCCTCCGCCAGCTCCTGTACCTCCTCCGCAGCGAGTGGCCGCTTCTGGAATACGACTATCCTTGCCGGATAAATTTGATGGGGACTCTAAGTTTTGCCGTGGCTTTCTTTCCCAATGTTCATTACACTTGGAGATGATGTCGGACCAGTTCCCCACTGAAAGGTCTAAGGTGGCTTTCGTAGTCAGCCTGCTGTCTGGAAAAGCCCTGGCTTGGGCCACACCGCTCTGGGACCGCAATGACCCCGTCACTGCCTCTATACACTCCTTCTTCTCGGAAATTCGAAGTGTCTTTGAGGAACCTGCCCGAGCCTCTTCTGCTGAGACTGCCCTGTTGAACCTGGTCCAGGGTAATTCTTCCGTTGGCGAGTATGCCGTACAGTTCCGTACCCTTGCTTCAGAATTATCCTGGAATAATGAGGCACTCTGCGCGACCTTTAAAAAAGGCCTATCCAGCAACATTAAAGATGTTCTGGCCGCACGAGAAATCCCTGCTAACCTACATGAACTCATCCATCTTGCCACTCGCATTGACATGCGTTTTTCCGAACGGCGTCAGGAGCTCCGCCAGGATATGGACTCTGTTCGCACGAGGCGTTTCTTCTCCCCGGCTCCTCTCTCCTCTGGTCCCCTGCAATCTGTTCCTGTGCCTCCCGCCGTGGAGGCTATGCAGGTCGACCGGTCTCGCCTGACACCCCAAGAGAGGACACGACGCCGCATGGAGAATCTCTGCCTGTACTGTGCTAGTACCGAACACTTCCTGAAGGATTGTCCTATCCGTCCTCCCCGCCTGGAAAGACGTCCGCTGACTCCGCACAAAGGTGAGACAGTCCTTGATGTCTACTCTGCTTCTCCACGTCTTACAGTGCCTGTGCGGATGTCTGCCTCTGCCTTCTCCTTCTCTGCTGTGGCCTTCTTGGACTCTGGATCTGCAGGAAATTTCATCTTAGCCTCTCTCGTCAACAGGTTCAACATCCCGGTGACCAGTCTCGCCAGACCCCTCTACATCAATTGTGTAAACAATGAAAGATTGGACTGTACTATACGTTTCCGCACGGAGCCCCTTCTAATGTGCATCGGATCTCATCACGAGAGGATTGAACTGTTGGTCCTCCCCAATTGCACTTCTGAAATCCTTCTTGGACTTCCCTGGCTTCAACTCCATTCCCCAATCCTGGATTGGTCCACTGGGGAGATCAAGAGTTGGGGGCCCTCTTGTTCCAAGGACTGCTTAAAACCGGTTCCCAGTAAACCTTGCCGTGTCCCTGTGCTTCCTCATGTAACCGGTCTCCCTAAGGCCTATATGGACTTTGCGGACGTTTTTTGCAAAAAACAAGCTGAGACTCTACCTCCTCACAGGCCTTATGATTGTCCCATTGACCTCCTCCCGGGCACTACTCCACCCCGGGGCAGAATCTATCCTCTGTCCGTCCCAGAGACTCTTGCCATGTCTGAATACGTCCAAGAAAATTTAAAAAAGGGCTTTATCCGTAAATCCTCCTCTCCTGCCGGAGCCGGATTTTTCTTTGTGTCCAAAAAAGATGGCTCTCTACGTCCTTGCATTGACTACCGCGGTCTTAATAAAATCACGGTTAAGAACCGCTACCCCCTACCCCTCATCTCTGAACTCTTTGATCGTCTCCAAGGTGCCCATATTTTTACCAAACTGGACTTAAGAGGTGCTTATAATCTCATCCGCATCAGAGAGGGGGATGAATGGAAAACGGCATTTAACACCAGAGATGGACACTTTGAGTATCTGGTCATGCCCTTTGGTCTATGCAACGCCCCTGCCGTCTTCCAAGACTTTGTTAATGAAATTTTTCGTGATCTACTATACTCCTGTGTTGTTGTATATCTGGACGATATCCTGATTTTTTCTGCCAATCTTGAAGAACACCGCCAGCATGTCCGTATGGTTCTTCAGAGACTTCGTGATAATCAACTCTATGCCAAAATAGAGAAATGTCTGTTTGAATGCCAATCTCTTCCTTTTCTAGGATACTTGGTCTCTGGCCAGGGACTACAAATGGACCCAGATAAACTCTCTGCCGTCTTAGATTGGCCACGCCCCTCCGGACTCCGTGCCATCCAACGTTTTTTGGGGTTCGCCAATTATTACAGGCAATTTATTCCACATTTTTCTACCATTGTGGCTCCTATTGTGGCTTTAACAAAAAAAAATGCCGATCCCAAGTCTTGGCCTCCTCAAGCGGAAGACGCCTTTAAACGACTCAAGTCTGCCTTTTCTTCGGCTCCCGTGCTCTCCAGACCTGACCCATCTAAACCCTTCCTATTGGAGGTTGATGCCTCCTCAGTGGGAGCTGGAGCTGTCCTTCTACAAAAAAACTCTTCCGGGCATGCTGTTACTTGTGGTTTTTTTTCCAGGACCTTCTCTCCGGCGGAGAGGAACTACTCCATCGGGGATCGAGAGCTTCTAGCCATTAAATTAGCACTTGAGGAATGGAGGCATCTGCTGGAGGGATCAAGATTTCCAGTTATTATTTACACCGATCACAAGAACCTCTCCTACCTCCAGTCTGCCCAACGGCTGAATCCTCGTCAGGCCAGGTGGTCTCTGTTCTTTGCCCGATTTAATTTTGAAATTCACTTTCGGCCTGCTGATAAAAACATTAGGGCCGATGCTCTCTCTCGTTCCTCAGATGCCTCTGAAATTGAACTCTCTCCTCAACACATCATTCCTCCTGACTGCCTGATTTCCACTTCTCCAGCCTCCATCAGGCAAACTCCTCCAGGAAAGACCTTTGTTTCTCCACGCCAACGCCTTGGGATCCTTAAATGGGGTCACTCCTCCCATCTCGCAGGTCATGCGGGCATCAAGAAATCTGTGCAACTCATCTCTCGCTTTTATTGGTGGCCGACTCTAGAGACTGATGTGGTGGACTTTGTGCGAGCCTGCACTATCTGTGCCCGGGATAAGACTCCTCGCCAGAAGCCCGCTGGTTTTCTTCATCCTCTACCTGTCCCCGAACAACCTTGGTCTCTGATTGGTATGGATTTTATTACTGACTTACCCCCATCCCATGGCAACACTGTTATTTGGGTGGTCGTTGATCGATTCTCCAAAATGGCACATTTCATCCCTCTTCCTGGTCTTCCTTCAGCGCCTCAGTTGGCTAAACAATTTTTTGTACACATTTTTCGTCTTCACGGGTTGCCTACACAGATCGTCTCGGATAGAGGCGTCCAATTTGTGTCTAAATTCTGGAGGGCTCTCTGTAAACAACTCAAGATTAAATTAAATTTTTCTTCTGCATACCATCCTCAATCCAATGGACAAGTAGAGAGAATTAACCAGATCTTGGGTGACTATTTACGACATTTTGTTTCCTCCCGCCAGGATGACTGGGCAGATCTTCTACCTTGGGCCGAATTCTCGTATAATTTCAGAATCTCTGAATCTTCCTCCAAATCTCCGTTTTTCGTGGTGTACGGCCGTCACCCTCTTCCCCCCCTCCCTACCCCCTTGCCCTCTGGTCTGCCCGCTGTGGATGAAATTTCTCGTGATCTTTCCACCATATGGAAAGAGACCCAAAATTCTCTCTTACAGGCTTCTTCTCGCATGAAGAGATTCGCAGATAAGAAAAGAAGAGCTCCTCCCATTTTTTCCCCTGGAGACAAGGTATGGCTCTCCGCTAAATATGTCCGTTTCCGTGTCCCGAGCTATAAGTTGGGACCACGCTATCTTGGTCCTTTTAAAGTTTTGTGTCAAATTAATCCTGTCTCTTACAAACTTCTTCTTCCTCCTTCTCTTCGTATCCCTAATGCCTTTCACGTCTCTCTTCTTAAACCTCTCATCCTCAACCGTTTTTCTCCTAAATCTGTTCCTCCCACTCCTGTTTCCGGCTCCTCGGACATCTTCTCTGTTAAAGAGATTTTGGCCTCTAAAAAGGTCAGGGGAAGAACTTTTTTTTTAGTGGATTGGGAGGGTTGTGGTCCAGAAGAGAGGTCCTGGGAACCTGAGGACAATATCCTGGACAAAAGTCTGATCCTCAGGTTCTCAGGCCCCAAGAAGAGGGGGAGACCCAAGGGGGGGGGTACTGTTACGCCGAGCGCTCCGGGTCCCCGCTCCTCCCCGGAGCGCTCGCTACACTTCCCTCACTGCAGCGCCCCGGTCGGTTCCACGGACCCGGGGCGCTGCGTTACCACCTCCGGCCGGGATGCGATTCGCGATGCGGGTAGCGCCCGCTCGCGATGCGCACCCCGGCTCCCGTACCTTACTCGCTCCCCGTCAGTTCTGTCCCGGCGCGCGCGGCCCCGCTCCCTAGGGCGCGCGCGCGCCGGGTCTTTGCGATTTAAAGGGCCACTGCACCGCTGATTGGTGCAGTGGTTCCAATTAGTGTTTACACCTGTGCACTTCCCTATATCACCTCACTTCCCCTTCACTCCCTCGCCGGATCTTGTTGCCCTAGTGCCAGTGAAAGCGTTCCTTGTGTGTTCCTTGCCTGTGATTCCAGACCTTCTGCCGTTGCCCCTGACTACGATCCTTGCTGCCTGCCCCGACCTTCTGCTACGTCCGACTTTGCTTCTGTCTACTCCCTTGTACCGCGCCTATCTTCAGCAGCCAGAGAGGTTGAGCCGTTGCTAGGGGATACGACCTGGTCACTACCGCCGCAGCAAGACCATCCCGCTTTGCGGCGGGCTCTGGTGAAAACCAGTAGTGACTTAGAACCGATCCTCTAGCACGGTCCACGCCAATCCCTCTCTGGCACAGAGGATCCACTACCTGCCAGCCGGCATCGTGACACTTATTCAATACCGCCAGCAGATGGAGACACTGGGGGATAATTTTCTAAGGATTTATACTGATTTTTCCTGTCTGAATTTGTCGCACAGAAAGTTGCAGGCCAAATATGTGTGACATTTCTGCGACTTTAGCTTCTAGAGCATTTTTACAACATTATACATAGGTGCTGAATACATAAAAAGCGACTGTTCAGCGACAGACAAGTCGCATCGGCTGAAAGTAGGCCAGAATGTCAGTCCATGTTGGAGCAGGTTTAGATACAGTCTAAAGCATAGATCTCAAAGTCTGTGCACAGAATTTAGCAAGGGCCTCGCACCTTCTGATGCATCAGGTAGGTGCACTATAGCATAGCCTAACCCTCTGTACTTTGGTCTATATTGATGCGGGACATAGACAGCCAGCTGATGACCAATCCATTAGTGCAATGGATGGCTGGAAGCATTTGTCTTTGCCTTTGCAATACCACAGAAGCAATGCATGGTCAATGTACAGCAATGACACACCTGTGTGAACAGCCAGGAGACCCCCCCATGTTATGTTACATAGTTACATAGTTAGTACGGTCGAAAAAAGACATATGTCCATCAAGTTCAACCAGGGAATTAAGGGGTAGGGGTGTGGCGCGATATTGGGGAAGGGATGAGATTTTATATTTCTTCATAAGCATTAATCTTATTTTGTCAATTAGGAACATTCAGCACCCACCCGCTATCAAGGCAGCTGCCTATCATGTCATGCCCTACCTGCACAGGTGTGCTGGCTACTCAAATGATCCAATTAAGGAGGCCATTTAGTCAGCAGCAGCAGAAGTCCTGTGCCTGGACGCTCCAACAGCGGCCAGACACAAGCAGAAGCAGCAGAAGCAGCAGCAGCACCACCTTTTGTTTTTTGGCTGCAGCAGCAGCAGCAGCAGCAGCAAGGCCCACAGGGCTGGCTAGCTGGCTAGCCAGCAAGCAGGTAGCAATGAAAGTAGGAATCTTTCTTTTTAACCCTGTAAGGGGGTGGTGCACTGTACCCGAAGATACTGCCATATCGGGTCAATGCATAGGGCGACGGAAGCAAGCTTCGAAATCGGCCCCCGTTCTCAAAAATCCATTTAATATATGGTCCCCAGATAGGGGACGTATCAGATATTAAACTGATAAGAACAGATACTACACTTGATCTTAGCCAAAAGGCCGAGAAGCGATAACCGTGAAAGGGGCGGGCCCAACAAGGTCCCCTTCATGGGCACTATCACTGCTTGCTGTCAGGGAGGCTGCCAGACAATTTTCCATGCACACTCTGGGCTGGGGGGCAGTCAACCACCAGTACACACAGCAGAACCTAAACCCATACCATTATTGCTAAGCAGCAAGACAGGGGCCCATTGCACTCCCACGGGGCCTTTTTAAATGCAATCCATAACCCGGATTTGCCAGGAACCCTTCTTACTCCTCCTACTTGCATGTGACACTGGGCTTAGGATCTGCATAGGAAACACACACACAAGCACACACCTACCTTTGTTGCCTGCAGATGCCTCCTTGGCTGTCCCCAAACGGTATCAAACCAACACCCACGGGAAGCTGTAAGCATAGAGGACATGCCTGCACCCCATTGGACTTACCTGTGTGGGTTAAATCCGGGTTATTTGACAACCTATGGCGGTGATGGTTCTGCTCAGGCAGAGCAGTGCTGATGCTCCTCATAAAGCTGTCGCTGCTGTGAAGGTTCTAGGTGACATCACAATCCCTATGGTTACATACACGACAAAGCTGGGTTGTTGTTGTTTACACTCTGCAAGGCCTGTGGAAGTGAGTGACATCATAGCACTGTAGTTCTGAGGGTTCTAGATGGATGCAACAATCTCCTGTTGCTTCTATGAAGGCCATAATAGACGACATCACCAAACAGCTCCATAGTCACATACACAGCAAAGGAGAGATGTTGTTTACACCTAGTGATGTCAGTGGTATTGAGTGACATCACAGCACAGTGCTAAGGCTCCTGGGCCTGGACACAGCAGCGGCTGCAATATCTCAACGGAGAATACGTTTATATATATGTGTGTGTGTGCGCGTATATATATATATATATATATATATATATATATATATTTCTCCGCCGAAATCACTTTTAAACCCATTTCCACCTTTTTTTCCCTTCTCTTCCTCTTACTTTTTTTTCACGTTTTTTTACGTTTTTCTCCTTTTCGCCTCTTTTCTGGGCGTATTATTCTTCTTTTTCTTCTTTTTTTTCGTCTAATGCATACCCCATCAGTGCAGCAATGCTTATTCAATACCGCCAGCAGATGGAGACACTGGGGGATAATTTTCTAAGGATTTATACTGATTTTTCCTGTCTGAATTTGTCGCACAGAAAGTTGCAGGCCAAATATGTGTGACATTTCTGCGACTTTAGCTTCTAGAGCATTTTTACAACATTATACATAGGTGCTGAATACATAAAAAGCGACTGTTCAGCGACAGACAAGTCGCATCGGCTGAAAGTAGGCCAGAATGTCAGTCCATGTTGGAGCAGGTTTAGATACAGTCTAAAGCATAGATCTCAAAGTCTGTGCACAGAATTTAGCAAGGGCCTCGCACCTTCTGATGCATCAGGTAGGTGCACTATAGCATAGCCTAACCCTCTGTACTTTGGTCTATATTGATGCGGGACATAGACAGCCAGCTGATGACCAATCCATTAGTGCAATGGATGGCTGGAAGCATTTGTCTTTGCCTTTGCAATACCACAGAAGCAATGCATGGTCAATGTACAGCAATGACACACCTGTGTGAACAGCCAGGAGACCCCCCCCATGTTATGTTACATAGTTACATAGTTAGTACGGTCGAAAAAAGACATATGTCCATCAAGTTCAACCAGGGAATTAAGGGGTAGGGGTGTGGCGCGATATTGGGGAAGGGATGAGATTTTATATTTCTTCATAAGCATTAATCTTATTTTGTCAATTAGGAACATTCAGCACCCACCCGCTATCAAGGCAGCTGCCTATCATGTCATGCCCTACCTGCACAGGTGTGCTGGCTACTCAAATGATCCAATTAAGGAGGCCATTTAGTCAGCAGCAGCAGAAGTCCTGTGCCTGGACGCTCCAACAGCGGCCAGACACAAGCAGAAGCAGCAGAAGCAGCAGCAGCACCACCTTTTGTTTTTTGGCTGCAGCAGCAGCAGCAGCAGCAGCAAGGCCCACAGGGCTGGCTAGCTGGCTAGCCAGCAAGCAGGTAGCAATGAAAGTAGGAATCTTTCTTTTTAACCCTGTAAGGGGGTGGTGCACTGTACCCGAAGATACTGCCATATCGGGTCAATGCATAGGGCGACGGAAGCAAGCTTCGAAATCGGCCCCCGTTCTCAAAAATCCATTTAATATATGGTCCCCAGATAGGGGACGTATCAGATATTAAACTGATAA
This sequence comes from Hyla sarda, assembly GCF_029499605.1. NCBI lineage: Eukaryota > Metazoa > Chordata > Amphibia > Anura > Hylidae > Hyla > Hyla sarda. The sequence continues at coordinate 19,738 of NW_026610911.1, read as the reverse complement.
GAACAGATACTACACTTGATCTTAGCCAAAAGGCCGAGAAGCGATAACCGTGAAAGGGGCGGGCCCAACAAGGTCCCCTTCATGGGCACTATCACTGCTTGCTGTCAGGGAGGCTGCCAGACAATTTTCCATGCACACTCTGGGCTGGGGGGCAGTCAACCACCAGTACACACAGCAGAACCTAAACCCATACCATTATTGCTAAGCAGCAAGACAGGGGCCCATTGCACTCCCACGGGGCCTTTTTAAATGCAATCCATAACCCGGATTTGCCAGGAACCCTTCTTACTCCTCCTACTTGCATGTGACACTGGGCTTAGGATCTGCATAGGAAACACACACACAAGCACACACCTACCTTTGTTGCCTGCAGATGCCTCCTTGGCTGTCCCCAAACGGTATCAAACCAACACCCACGGGAAGCTGTAAGCATAGAGGACATGCCTGCACCCCATTGGACTTACCTGTGTGGGTTAAATCCGGGTTATTTGACAACCTATGGCGGTGATGGTTCTGCTCAGGCAGAGCAGTGCTGATGCTCCTCATAAAGCTGTCGCTGCTGTGAAGGTTCTAGGTGACATCACAATCCCTATGGTTACATACACGACAAAGCTGGGTTGTTGTTGTTTACACTCTGCAAGGCCTGTGGAAGTGAGTGACATCATAGCACTGTAGTTCTGAGGGTTCTAGATGGATGCAACAATCTCCTGTTGCTTCTATGAAGGCCATAATAGACGACATCACCAAACAGCTCCATAGTCACATACACAGCAAAGGAGAGATGTTGTTTACACCTAGTAATGTCAGTGGTATTGAGTGACATCACAGCACAGTGCTAAGGCTCCTGGGCCTGGACACAGCAGCGGCTGCAATATCTCAACGGAGAATACGTTTATATATATGTGTGTGTGTGCGCGTATATATATATATATATATATATATATATATATTTCTCCGCCGAAATCACTTTTAAACCCATTTCCACCTTTTTTTCCCTTCTCTTCCTCTTACTTTTTTTTCACGTTTTTTTACGTTTTTCTCCTTTTCGCCTCTTTTCTGGGCGTATTATTCTTCTTTTTCTTCTTTTTTTTCGTCTAATGCATACCCCATCAGTGCAGCAATGCTTATTCAATACCGCCAGCAGATGGAGACACTGGGGGATAATTTTCTAAGGATTTATACTGATTTTTCCTGTCTGAATTTGTCGCACAGAAAGTTGCAGGCCAAATATGTGTGACATTTCTGCGACTTTAGCTTCTAGAGCATTTTTACAACATTATACATAGGTGCTGAATACATAAAAAGCGACTGTTCAGCGACAGACAAGTCGCATCGGCTGAAAGTAGGCCAGAATGTCAGTCCATGTTGGAGCAGGTTTAGATACAGTCTAAAGCATAGATCTCAAAGTCTGTGCACAGAATTTAGCAAGGGCCTCGCACCTTCTGATGCATCAGGTAGGTGCACTATAGCATAGCCTAACCCTCTGTACTTTGGTCTATATTGATGCGGGACATAGACAGCCAGCTGATGACCAATCCATTAGTGCAATGGATGGCTGGAAGCATTTGTCTTTGCCTTTGCAATACCACAGAAGCAATGCATGGTCAATGTACAGCAATGACACACCTGTGTGAACAGCCAGGAGACCCCCCCATGTTATGTTACATAGTTACATAGTTAGTACGGTCGAAAAAAGACATATGTCCATCAAGTTCAACCAGGGAATTAAGGGGTAGGGGTGTGGCGCGATATTGGGGAAGGGATGAGATTTTATATTTCTTCATAAGCATTAATCTTATTTTGTCAATTAGGAACATTCAGCACCCACCCGCTATCAAGGCAGCTGCCTATCATGTCATGCCCTACCTGCACAGGTGTGCTGGCTACTCAAATGATCCAATTAAGGAGGCCATTTAGTCAGCAGCAGCAGAAGTCCTGTGCCTGGACGCTCCAACAGCGGCCAGACACAAGCAGAAGCAGCAGAAGCAGCAGCAGCACCACCTTTTGTTTTTTGGCTGCAGCAGCAGCAGCAGCAGCAGCAAGGCCCACAGGGCTGGCTAGCTGGCTAGCCAGCAAGCAGGTAGCAATGAAAGTAGGAATCTTTCTTTTTAACCCTGTAAGGGGGTGGTGCACTGTACCCGAAGATACTGCCATATCGGGTCAATGCATAGGGCGACGGAAGCAAGCTTCGAAATCGGCCCCCGTTCTCAAAAATCCATTTAATATATGGTCCCCAGATAGGGGACGTATCAGATATTAAACTGATAAGAACAGATACTACACTTGATCTTAGCCAAAAGGCCGAGAAGCGATAACCGTGAAAGGGGCGGGCCCAACAAGGTCCCCTTCATGGGCACTATCACTGCTTGCTGTCAGGGAGGCTGCCAGACAATTTTCCATGCACACTCTGGGCTGGGGGGCAGTCAACCACCAGTACACACAGCAGAACCTAAACCCATACCATTATTGCTAAGCAGCAAGACAGGGGCCCATTGCACTCCCACGGGGCCTTTTTAAATGCAATCCATAACCCGGATTTGCCAGGAACCCTTCTTACTCCTCCTACTTGCATGTGACACTGGGCTTAGGATCTGCATAGGAAACACACACACAAGCACACACCTACCTTTGTTGCCTGCAGATGCCTCCTTGGCTGTCCCCAAACGGTATCAAACCAACACCCACGGGAAGCTGTAAGCATAGAGGACATGCCTGCACCCCATTGGACTTACCTGTGTGGGTTAAATCCGGGTTATTTGACAACCTATGGCGGTGATGGTTCTGCTCAGGCAGAGCAGTGCTGATGCTCCTCATAAAGCTGTCGCTGCTGTGAAGGTTCTAGGTGACATCACAATCCCTATGGTTACATACACGACAAAGCTGGGTTGTTGTTGTTTACACTCTGCAAGGCCTGTGGAAGTGAGTGACATCATAGCACTGTAGTTCTGAGGGTTCAAGATGGATGCAACAATCTCCTGTTGCTTCTATGAAGGCCATAATAGACGACATCACCAAACAGCTCCATAGTCACATACACAGCAAAGGAGAGATGTTGTTTACACCTAGTGATGTCAGTGGTATTGAGTGACATCACAGCACAGTGCTAAGGCTCCTGGGCCTGGACACAGCAGCGGCTGCAATATCTCAACGGAGAATACGTTTATATATATGTGTGTGTGTGCGCGTATATATATATATATATATATATATATATATATATATATATATATTTCTCCGCCGAAATCACTTTTAAACCCATTTCCACCTTTTTTTCCCTTCTCTTCCTCTTACTTTTTTTTCACGTTTTTTTACGTTTTTCTCCTTTTCGCCTCTTTTCTGGGCGTATTATTCTTCTTTTTCTTCTTTTTTTTCGTCTAATGCATACCCCATCAGTGCAGCAATGCTTATTCAATACCGCCAGCAGATGGAGACACTGGGGGATAATTTTCTAAGGATTTATACTGATTTTTCCTGTCTGAATTTGTCGCACAGAAAGTTGCAGGCCAAATATGTGTGACATTTCTGCGACTTTAGCTTCTAGAGCATTTTTACAACATTATACATAGGTGCTGAATACATAAAAAGCGACTGTTCAGCGACAGACAAGTCGCATCGGCTGAAAGTAGGCCAGAATGTCAGTCCATGTTGGAGCAGGTTTAGATACAGTCTAAAGCATAGATCTCAAAGTCTGTGCACAGAATTTAGCAAGGGCCTCGCACCTTCTGATGCATCAGGTAGGTGCACTATAGCATAGCCTAACCCTCTGTACTTTGGTCTATATTGATGCGGGACATAGACAGCCAGCTGATGACCAATCCATTAGTGCAATGGATGGCTGGAAGCATTTGTCTTTGCCTTTGCAATACCACAGAAGCAATGCATGGTCAATGTACAGCAATGACACACCTGTGTGAACAGCCAGGAGACCCCCCCATGTTATGTTACATAGTTACATAGTTAGTACGGTCGAAAAAAGACATATGTCCATCAAGTTCAACCAGGGAATTAAGGGGTAGGGGTGTGGCGCGATATTGGGGAAGGGATGAGATTTTATATTTCTTCATAAGCATTAATCTTATTTTGTCAATTAGGAACATTCAGCACCCACCCGCTATCAAGGCAGCTGCCTATCATGTCATGCCCTACCTGCACAGGTGTGCTGGCTACTCAAATGATCCAATTAAGGAGGCCATTTAGTCAGCAGCAGCAGAAGTCCTGTGCCTGGACGCTCCAACAGCGGCCAGACACAAGCAGAAGCAGCAGAAGCAGCAGCAGCACCACCTTTTGTTTTTTGGCTGCAGCAGCAGCAGCAGCAGCAGCAAGGCCCACAGGGCTGGCTAGCTGGCTAGCCAGCAAGCAGGTAGCAATGAAAGTAGGAATCTTTCTTTTTAACCCTGTAAGGGGGTGGTGCACTGTACCCGAAGATACTGCCATATCGGGTCAATGCATAGGGCGACGGAAGCAAGCTTCGAAATCGGCCCCCGTTCTCAAAAATCCATTTAATATATGGTCCCCAGATAGGGGACGTATCAGATATTAAACTGATAAGAACAGATACTACACTTGATCTTAGCCAAAAGGCCGAGAAGCGATAACCGTGAAAGGGGCGGGCCCAACAAGGTCCCCTTCATGGGCACTATCACTGCTTGCTGTCAGGGAGGCTGCCAGACAATTTTCCATGCACACTCTGGGCTGGGGGGCAGTCAACCACCAGTACACACAGCAGAACCTAAACCCATACCATTATTGCTAAGCAGCAAGACAGGGGCCCATTGCACTCCCACGGGGCCTTTTTAAATGCAATCCATAACCCGGATTTGCCAGGAACCCTTCTTACTCCTCCTACTTGCATGTGACACTGGGCTTAGGATCTGCATAGGAAACACACACACAAGCACACACCTACCTTTGTTGCCTGCAGATGCCTCCTTGGCTGTCCCCAAACGGTATCAAACCAACACCCACGGGAAGCTGTAAGCATAGAGGACATGCCTGCACCCCATTGGACTTACCTGTGTGGGTTAAATCCGGGTTATTTGACAACCTATGGCGGTGATGGTTCTGCTCAGGCAGAGCAGTGCTGATGCTCCTCATAAAGCTGTCGCTGCTGTGAAGGTTCTAGGTGACATCACAATCCCTATGGTTACATACACGACAAAGCTGGGTTGTTGTTGTTTACACTCTGCAAGGCCTGTGGAAGTGAGTGACATCATAGCACTGTAGTTCTGAGGGTTCTAGATGGATGCAACAATCTCCTGTTGCTTCTATGAAGGCCATAATAGACGACATCACCAAACAGCTCCATAGTCACATACACAGCAAAGGAGAGATGTTGTTTACACCTAGTGATGTCAGTGGTATTGAGTGACATCACAGCACAGTGCTAAGGCTCCTGGGCCTGGACACAGCAGCGGCTGCAATATCTCAACGGAGAATACGTTTATATATATGTGTGTGTGTGCGCGTATATATATATATATATATATATATATATATATATATATATATATATTTCTCCGCCGAAATCACTTTTAAACCCATTTCCACCTTTTTTTCCCTTCTCTTCCTCTTACTTTTTTTTCACGTTTTTTTACGTTTTTCTCCTTTTCGCCTCTTTTCTGGGCGTATTATTCTTCTTTTTCTTCTTTTTTTTCGTCTAATGCATACCCCATCAGTGCAGCAATGCTTATTCAATACCGCCAGCAGATGGAGACACTGGGGGATAATTTTCTAAGGATTTATACTGATTTTTCCTGTCTGAATTTGTCGCACAGAAAGTTGCAGGCCAAATATGTGTGACATTTCTGCGACTTTAGCTTCTAGAGCATTTTTACAACATTATACATAGGTGCTGAATACATAAAAAGCGACTGTTCAGCGACAGACAAGTCGCATCGGCTGAAAGTAGGCCAGAATGTCAGTCCATGTTGGAGCAGGTTTAGATACAGTCTAAAGCATAGATCTCAAAGTCTGTGCACAGAATTTAGCAAGGGCCTCGCACCTTCTGATGCATCAGGTAGGTGCACTATAGCATAGCCTAACCCTCTGTACTTTGGTCTATATTGATGCGGGACATAGACAGCCAGCTGATGACCAATCCATTAGTGCAATGGATGGCTGGAAGCATTTGTCTTTGCCTTTGCAATACCACAGAAGCAATGCATGGTCAATGTACAGCAATGACACACCTGTGTGAACAGCCAGGAGACCCCCCCATGTTATGTTACATAGTTACATAGTTAGTACGGTCGAAAAAAGACATATGTCCATCAAGTTCAACCAGGGAATTAAGGGGTAGGGGTGTGGCGCGATATTGGGGAAGGGATGAGATTTTATATTTCTTCATAAGCATTAATCTTATTTTGTCAATTAGGAACATTCAGCACCCACCCGCTATCAAGGCAGCTGCCTATCATGTCATGCCCTACCTGCACAGGTGTGCTGGCTACTCAAATGATCCAATTAAGGAGGCCATTTAGTCAGCAGCAGCAGAAGTCCTGTGCCTGGACGCTCCAACAGCGGCCAGACACAAGCAGAAGCAGCAGAAGCAGCAGCAGCACCACCTTTTGTTTTTTGGCTGCAGCAGCAGCAGCAGCAGCAGCAAGGCCCACAGGGCTGGCTAGCTGGCTAGCCAGCAAGCAGGTAGCAATGAAAGTAGGAATCTTTCTTTTTAACCCTGTAAGGGGGTGGTGCACTGTACCCGAAGATACTGCCATATCGGGTCAATGCATAGGGCGACGGAAGCAAGCTTCGAAATCGGCCCCCGTTCTCAAAAATCCATTTAATATATGGTCCCCAGATAGGGGACGTATCAGATATTAAACTGATAAGAACAGATACTACACTTGATCTTAGCCAAAAGGCCGAGAAGCGATAACCGTGAAAGGGGCGGGCCCAACAAGGTCCCCTTCATGGGCACTATCACTGCTTGCTGTCAGGGAGGCTGCCAGACAATTTTCCATGCACACTCTGGGCTGGGGGGCAGTCAACCACCAGTACACACAGCAGAACCTAAACCCATACCATTATTGCTAAGCAGCAAGACAGGGGCCCATTGCACTCCCACGGGGCCTTTTTAAATGCAATCCATAACCCGGATTTGCCAGGAACCCTTCTTACTCCTCCTACTTGCATGTGACACTGGGCTTAGGATCTGCATAGGAAACACACACACAAGCACACACCTACCTTTGTTGCCTGCAGATGCCTCCTTGGCTGTCCCCAAACGGTATCAAACCAACACCCACGGGAAGCTGTAAGCATAGAGGACATGCCTGCACCCCATTGGACTTACCTGTGTGGGTTAAATCCGGGTTATTTGACAACCTATGGCGGTGATGGTTCTGCTCAGGCAGAGCAGTGCTGATGCTCCTCATAAAGCTGTCGCTGCTGTGAAGGTTCTAGGTGACATCACAATCCCTATGGTTACATACACGACAAAGCTGGGTTGTTGTTGTTTACACTCTGCAAGGCCTGTGGAAGTGAGTGACATCATAGCACTGTAGTTCTGAGGGTTCTAGATGGATGCAACAATCTCCTGTTGCTTCTATGAAGGCCATAATAGACGACATCACCAAACAGCTCCATAGTCACATACACAGCAAAGGAGAGATGTTGTTTACACCTAGTGATGTCAGTGGTATTGAGTGACATCACAGCACAGTGCTAAGGCTCCTGGGCCTGGACACAGCAGCGGCTGCAATATCTCAACGGAGAATACGTTTATATATATGTGTGTGTGTGCGCGTATATATATATATATATATATATATATATATATATATATATATATTTCTCCGCCGAAATCACTTTTAAACCCATTTCCACCTTTTTTTCCCTTCTCTTCCTCTTACTTTTTTTTCACGTTTTTTTACGTTTTTCTCCTTTTCGCCTCTTTTCTGGGCGTATTATTCTTCTTTTTCTTCTTTTTTTTCGTCTAATGCATACCCCATCAGTGCAGCAATGCTTATTCAATACCGCCAGCAGATGGAGACACTGGGGGATAATTTTCTAAGGATTTATACTGATTTTTCCTGTCTGAATTTGTCGCACAGAAAGTTGCAGGCCAAATATGTGTGACATTTCTGCGACTTTAGCTTCTAGAGCATTTTTACAACATTATACATAGGTGCTGAATACATAAAAAGCGACTGTTCAGCGACAGACAAGTCGCATCGGCTGAAAGTAGGCCAGAATGTCAGTCCATGTTGGAGCAGGTTTAGATACAGTCTAAAGCATAGATCTCAAAGTCTGTGCACAGAATTTAGCAAGGGCCTCGCACCTTCTGATGCATCAGGTAGGTGCACTATAGCATAGCCTAACCCTCTGTACTTTGGTCTATATTGATGCGGGACATAGACAGCCAGCTGATGACCAATCCATTAGTGCAATGGATGGCTGGAAGCATTTGTCTTTGCCTTTGCAATACCACAGAAGCAATGCATGGTCAATGTACAGCAATGACACACCTGTGTGAACAGCCAGGAGACCCCCCCATGTTATGTTACATAGTTACATAGTTAGTACGGTCGAAAAAAGACATATGTCCATCAAGTTCAACCAGGGAATTAAGGGGTAGGGGTGTGGCGCGATATTGGGGAAGGGATGAGATTTTATATTTCTTCATAAGCATTAATCTTATTTTGTCAATTAGGAACATTCAGCACCCACCCGCTATCAAGGCAGCTGCCTATCATGTCATGCCCTACCTGCACAGGTGTGCTGGCTACTCAAATGATCCAATTAAGGAGGCCATTTAGTCAGCAGCAGCAGAAGTCCTGTGCCTGGACGCTCCAACAGCGGCCAGACACAAGCAGAAGCAGCAGAAGCAGCAGCAGCACCACCTTTTGTTTTTTGGCTGCAGCAGCAGCAGCAGCAGCAGCAAGGCCCACAGGGCTGGCTAGCTGGCTAGCCAGCAAGCAGGTAGCAATGAAAGTAGGAATCTTTCTTTTTAACCCTGTAAGGGGGTGGTGCACTGTACCCGAAGATACTGCCATATCGGGTCAATGCATAGGGCGACGGAAGCAAGCTTCGAAATCGGCCCCCGTTCTCAAAAATCCATTTAATATATGGTCCCCAGATAGGGGACGTATCAGATATTAAACTGATAAGAACAGATACTACACTTGATCTTAGCCAAAAGGCCGAGAAGCGATAACCGTGAAAGGGGCGGGCCCAACAAGGTCCCCTTCATGGGCACTATCACTGCTTGCTGTCAGGGAGGCTGCCAGACAATTTTCCATGCACACTCTGGGCTGGGGGGCAGTCAACCACCAGTACACACAGCAGAACCTAAACCCATACCATTATTGCTAAGCAGCAAGACAGGGGCCCATTGCACTCCCACGGGGCCTTTTTAAATGCAATCCATAACCCGGATTTGCCAGGAACCCTTCTTACTCCTCCTACTTGCATGTGACACTGGGCTTAGGATCTGCATAGGAAACACACACACAAGCACACACCTACCTTTGTTGCCTGCAGATGCCTCCTTGGCTGTCCCCAAACGGTATCAAACCAACACCCACGGGAAGCTGTAAGCATAGAGGACATGCCTGCACCCCATTGGACTTACCTGTGTGGGTTAAATCCGGGTTATTTGACAACCTATGGCGGTGATGGTTCTGCTCAGGCAGAGCAGTGCTGATGCTCCTCATAAAGCTGTCGCTGCTGTGAAGGTTCTAGGTGACATCACAATCCCTATGGTTACATACACGACAAAGCTGGGTTGTTGTTGTTTACACTCTGCAAGGCCTGTGGAAGTGAGTGACATCATAGCACTGTAGTTCTGAGGGTTCTAGATGGATGCAACAATCTCCTGTTGCTTCTATGAAGGCCATAATAGACGACATCACCAAACAGCTCCATAGTCACATACACAGCAAAGGAGAGATGTTGTTTACACCTAGTGATGTCAGTGGTATTGAGTGACATCACAGCACAGTGCTAAGGCTCCTGGGCCTGGACACAGCAGCGGCTGCAATATCTCAACGGAGAATACGTTTATATATATGTGTGTGTGTGCGCGTATATATATATATATATATATATATATATATATATATATATTTCTCCGCCGAAATCACTTTTAAACCCATTTCCACCTTTTTTTCCCTTCTCTTCCTCTTACTTTTTTTTCACGTTTTTTTACGTTTTTCTCCTTTTCGCCTCTTTTCTGGGCGTATTATTCTTCTTTTTCTTCTTTTTTTTCGTCTAATGCATACCCCATCAGTGCAGCAATGCTTATTCAATACCGCCAGCAGATGGAGACACTGGGGGATAATTTTCTAAGGATTTATACTGATTTTTCCTGTCTGAATTTGTCGCACAGAAAGTTGCAGGCCAAATATGTGTGACATTTCTGCGACTTTAGCTTCTAGAGCATTTTTACAACATTATACATAGGTGCTGAATACATAAAAAGCGACTGTTCAGCGACAGACAAGTCGCATCGGCTGAAAGTAGGCCAGAATGTCAGTCCATGTTGGAGCAGGTTTAGATACAGTCTAAAGCATAGATCTCAAAGTCTGTGCACAGAATTTAGCAAGGGCCTCGCACCTTCTGATGCATCAGGTAGGTGCACTATAGCATAGCCTAACCCTCTGTACTTTGGTCTATATTGATGCGGGACATAGACAGCCAGCTGATGACCAATCCATTAGTGCAATGGATGGCTGGAAGCATTTGTCTTTGCCTTTGCAATACCACAGAAGCAATGCATGGTCAATGTACAGCAATGACACACCTGTGTGAACAGCCAGGAGACCCCCCCATGTTATGTTACATAGTTACATAGTTAGTACGGTCGAAAAAAGACATATGTCCATCAAGTTCAACCAGGGAATTAAGGGGTAGGGGGTGTGGGCGCGATATTGGGGAAGGGATGAGATTTTATATTTCTTCATAAGCATTAATCTTATTTTGTCAATTAGGAACATTCAGCACCCACCCGCTATCAAGGCAGCTGCCTATCATGTCATGCCCTACCTGCACAGGTGTGCTGGCTACTCAAATGATCCAATTAAGGAGGCCATTTAGTCAGCAGCAGCAGAAGTCCTGTGCCTGGACGCTCCAACAGCGGCCAGACACAAGCAGAAGCAGCAGAAGCAGCAGCAGCACCACCTTTTGTTTTTTGGCTGCAGCAGCAGCAGCAGCAGCAGCAAGGCCCACAGGGCTGGCTAGCTGGCTAGCCAGCAAGCAGGTAGCAATGAAAGTAGGAATCTTTCTTTTTAACCCTGTAAGGGGGGTGGTGCACTGTACCCGAAGATACTGCCATATCGGGTCAATGCATAGGGCGACGGAAGCAAGCTTCGAAATCGGCCCCCGTTCTCAAAAATCCATTTAATATATGGTCCCCAGATAGGGGACGTATCAGATATTAAACTGATAAGAACAGATACTACACTTGATCTTAGCCAAAAGGCCGAGAAGCGATAACCGTGAAAGGGGCGGGCCCAACAAGGTCCCCTTCATGGGCACTATCACTGCTTGCTGTCAGGGAGGCTGCCAGACAATTTTCCATGCACACTCTGGGCTGGGGGGCAGTCAACCACCAGTACACACAGCAGAACCTAAACCCATACCATTATTGCTAAGCAGCAAGACAGGGGCCCATTGCACTCCCACGGGGCCTTTTTAAATGCAATCCATAACCCGGATTTGCCAGGAACCCTTCTTACTCCTCCTACTTGCATGTGACACTGGGCTTAGGATCTGCATAGGAAACACACACACAAGCACACACCTACCTTTGTTGCCTGCAGATGCCTCCTTGGCTGTCCCCAAACGGTATCAAACCAACACCCACGGGAAGCTGTAAGCATAGAGGACATGCCTGCACCCCATTGGACTTACCTGTGTGGGTTAAATCCGGGTTATTTGACAACCTATGGCGGTGATGGTTCTGCTCAGGCAGAGCAGTGCTGATGCTCCTCATAAAGCTGTCGCTGCTGTGAAGGTTCTAGGTGACATCACAATCCCTATGGTTACATACACGACAAAGCTGGGTTGTTGTTGTTTACACTCTGCAAGGCCTGTGGAAGTGAGTGACATCATAGCACTGTAGTTCTGAGGGTTCTAGATGGATGCAACAATCTCCTGTTGCTTCTATGAAGGCCATAATAGACGACATCACCAAACAGCTCCATAGTCACATACACAGCAAAGGAGAGATGTTGTTTACACCTAGTGATGTCAGTGGTATTGAGTGACATCACAGCACAGTGCTAAGGCTCCTGGGCCTGGACACAGCAGCGGCTGCAATATCTCAACGGAGAATACGTTTATATATATGTGTGTGTGTGCGCGTATATATATATATATATATATATATATATATATATTATATATATATTTCTCCGCCGAAATCACTTTTAAACCCATTTCCACCTTTTTTTCCCTTCTCTTCCTCTTACTTTTTTTTCACGTTTTTTTACGTTTTTCTCCTTTTCGCCTCTTTTCTGGGCGTATTATTCTTCTTTTTCTTCTTTTTTTTCGTCTAATGCATACCCCATCAGTGCAGCAATGCTTATTCAATACCGCCAGCAGATGGAGACACTGGGGGATAATTTTCTAAGGATTTATACTGATTTTTCCTGTCTGAATTTGTCGCACAGAAAGTTGCAGGCCAAATATGTGTGACATTTCTGCGACTTTAGCTTCTAGAGCATTTTTACAACATTATACATAGGTGCTGAATACATAAAAAGCGACTGTTCAGCGACAGACAAGTCGCATCGGCTGAAAGTAGGCCAGAATGTCAGTCCATGTTGGAGCAGGTTTAGATACAGTCTAAAGCATAGATCTCAAAGTCTGTGCACAGAATTTAGCAAGGGCCTCGCACCTTCTGATGCATCAGGTAGGTGCACTATAGCATAGCCTAACCCTCTGTACTTTGGTCTATATTGATGCGGGGACATAGACAGCCAGCTGATGACCAATCCATTAGTGCAATGGATGGCTGGAAGCATTTGTCTTTGCCTTTGCAATACCACAGAAGCAATGCATGGTCAATGTACAGCAATGACACACCTGTGTGAACAGCCAGGAGACCCCCCCATGTTATGTTACATAGTTACATAGTTAGTACGGTCGAAAAAAGACATATGTCCATCAAGTTCAACCAGGGAATTAAGGGGTAGGGGTGTGGCGCGATATTGGGGAAGGGATGAGATTTTATATTTCTTCATAAGCATTAATCTTATTTTGTCAATTAGGAACATTCAGCACCCACCCGCTATCAAGGCAGCTGCCTATCATGTCATGCCCTACCTGCACAGGTGTGCTGGCTACTCAAATGATCCAATTAAGGAGGCCATTTAGTCAGCAGCAGCAGAAGTCCTGTGCCTGGACGCTCCAACAGCGGCCAGACACAAGCAGAAGCAGCAGAAGCAGCAGCAGCACCACCTTTTGTTTTTTGGCTGCAGCAGCAGCAGCAGCAGCAGCAGCAAGGCCCACAGGGCTGGCTAGCTGGCTAGCCAGCAAGCAGGTAGCAATGAAAGTAGGAATCTTTCTTTTTAACCCTGTAAGGGGGTGGTGCACTGTACCCGAAGATACTGCCATATCGGGTCAATGCATAGGGCGACGGAAGCAAGCTTCGAAATCGGCCCCCGTTCTCAAAAATCCATTTAATATATGGTCCCCAGATAGGGGACGTATCAGATATTAAACTGATAAGAACAGATACTACACTTGATCTTAGCCAAAAGGCCGAGAAGCGATAACCGTGAAAGGGGCGGGCCCAACAAGGTCCCCTTCATGGGCACTATCACTGCTTGCTGTCAGGGAGGCTGCCAGACAATTTTCCATGCACACTCTGGGCTGGGGGGGCAGTCAACCACCAGTACACACAGCAGAACCTAAACCCATACCATTATTGCTAAGCAGCAAGACAGGGGCCCATTGCACTCCCACGGGGCCTTTTTAAATGCAATCCATAACCCGGATTTGCCAGGAACCCTTCTTACTCCTCCTACTTGCATGTGACACTGGGCTTAGGATCTGCATAGGAAACACACACACAAGCACACACCTACCTTTGTTGCCTGCAGATGCCTCCTTGGCTGTCCCCAAACGGTATCAAACCAACACCCACGGGAAGCTGTAAGCATAGAGGACATGCCTGCACCCCATTGGACTTACCTGTGTGGGTTAAATCCGGGTTATTTGACAACCTATGGCGGTGATGGTTCTGCTCAGGCAGAGCAGTGCTGATGCTCCTCATAAAGCTGTCGCTGCTGTGAAGGTTCTAGGTGACATCACAATCCCTATGGTTACATACACGACAAAGCTGGGTTGTTGTTGTTTACACTCTGCAAGGCCTGTGGAAGTGAGTGACATCATAGCACTGTAGTTCTGAGGGTTCTAGATGGATGCAACAATCTCCTGTTGCTTCTATGAAGGCCATAATAGACGACATCACCAAACAGCTCCATAGTCACATACACAGCAAAGGAGAGATGTTGTTTACACCTAGTGATGTCAGTGGTATTGAGTGACATCACAGCACAGTGCTAAGGCTCCTGGGCCTGGACACAGCAGCGGCTGCAATATCTCAACGGAGAATACGTTTATATATATGTGTGTGTGTGTGCGCGTATATATATATATATATATATATATATATATATATATTTCTCCGCCGAAATCACTTTTAAACCCATTTCCACCTTTTTTTCCCTTCTCTTCCTCTTACTTTTTTTTCACGTTTTTTTTACGTTTTTCTCCTTTTCGCCTCTTTTCTGGGCGTATTATTCTTCTTTTTCTTCTTTTTTTTCGTCTAATGCATACCCCATCAGTGCAGCAATGCTTATTCAATACCGCCAGCAGATGGAGACACTGGGGGATAATTTTCTAAGGATTTATACTGATTTTTCCTGTCTGAATTTGTCGCACAGAAAGTTGCAGGCCAAATATGTGTGACATTTCTGCGACTTTAGCTTCTAGAGCATTTTTACAACATTATACATAGGTGCTGAATACATAAAAAGCGACTGTTCAGCGACAGACAAGTCGCATCGGCTGAAAGTAGGCCAGAATGTCAG
Source organism: Hyla sarda (assembly GCF_029499605.1). Taxonomy (NCBI): domain Eukaryota; kingdom Metazoa; phylum Chordata; class Amphibia; order Anura; family Hylidae; genus Hyla; species Hyla sarda. The sequence continues at coordinate 4,697 of NW_026610911.1, read as the reverse complement.
TCCATGTTGGAGCAGGTTTAGATACAGTCTAAAGCATAGATCTCAAAGTCTGTGCACAGAATTTAGCAAGGGCCTCGCACCTTCTGATGCATCAGGTAGGTGCACTATAGCATAGCCTAACCCTCTGTACTTTGGTCTATATTGATGCGGGACATAGACAGCCAGCTGATGACCAATCCATTAGTGCAATGGATGGCTGGAAGCATTTGTCTTTGCCTTTGCAATACCACAGAAGCAATGCATGGTCAATGTACAGCAATGACACACCTGTGTGAACAGCCAGGAGACCCCCCCATGTTATGTTACATAGTTACATAGTTAGTACGGTCGAAAAAAGACATATGTCCATCAAGTTCAACCAGGGAATTAAGGGGTAGGGGTGTGGCGCGATATTGGGGGAAGGGATGAGATTTTATATTTCTTCATAAGCATTAATCTTATTTTGTCAATTAGGAACATTCAGCACCCACCCGCTATCAAGGCAGCTGCCTATCATGTCATGCCCTACCTGCACAGGTGTGCTGGCTACTCAAATGATCCAATTAAGGAGGCCATTTAGTCAGCAGCAGCAGAAGTCCTGTGCCTGGACGCTCCAACAGCGGCCAGACACAAGCAGAAGCAGCAGAAGCAGCAGCAGCACCACCTTTTGTTTTTTGGCTGCAGCAGCAGCAGCAGCAGCAGCAAGGCCCACAGGGCTGGCTAGCTGGCTAGCCAGCAAGCAGGTAGCAATGAAAGTAGGAATCTTTCTTTTTAACCCTGTAAGGGGGTGGTGCACTGTACCCGAAGATACTGCCATATCGGGTCAATGCATAGGTGCGACGGAAGCAAGCTTCGAAATCGGCCCCCGTTCTCAAAAATCCATTTAATATATGGTCCCCAGATAGGGGACGTATCAGATATTAAACTGATAAGAACAGATACTACACTTGATCTTAGCCAAAAGGCCGGAGAAGCGATAACCGTGAAAGGGGCGGGCCCAACAAGGTCCCCTTCATGGGCACTATCACTGCTTGCTGTCAGGGGAGGCTGCCAGACAATTTTCCATGCACACTCTGGGCTGGGGGGCAGTCAACCACCAGTACACACAGCAGAACCTAAACCCATACCATTATTGCTAAGCAGCAAGACAGGGGCCCATTGCACTCCCACGGGGCCTTTTTAAATGCAATCCATAACCCGGATTTGCCAGGAACCCTTCTTACTCCTCCTACTTGCATGTGACACTGGGCTTAGGATCTGCATAGGAAACACACACACAAGCACACACCTACCTTTGTTGCCTGCAGATGCCTCCTTGGCTGTCCCCAAACGGTATCAAACCAACACCCACGGGAAGCTGTAAGCATAGAGGACATGCCTGCACCCATTGGACTTACCTGTGTGGGTTAAATCCGGGTTATTTGACAACCTATGGCGGTGATGGTTCTGCTCAGGCAGAGCAGTGCTGATGCTCCTCATAAAGCTGTCGCTGCTGTGAAGGTTCTAGGTGACATCACAATCCCTATGGTTACATACACGACAAAGCTGGGTTGTTGTTGTTTACACTCTGCAAGGCCTGTGGAAGTGAGTGACATCATAGCACTGTAGTTCTGAGGGTTCTAGATGGATGCAACAATCTCCTGTTGCTTCTATGAAGGCCATAATAGACGACATCACCAAACAGCTCCATAGTCACATACACAGCAAAGGAGAGATGTTGTTTACACCTAGTGATGTCAGTGGTATTGAGTGACATCACAGCACAGTGCTAAGGCTCCTGGGCCTGGACACAGCAGCGGCTGCAATATCTCAACGGAGAATACGTTTATATATATGTGTGTGTGTGCGCGTATATATATATATATATATATATATATATATATATATATATATTTCTCCGCCGAAATCACTTTTAAACCCATTTCCACCTTTTTTTCCCTTCTCTTCCTCTTACTTTTTTTTCACGTTTTTTTTACGTTTTTCTCCTTTTCGCCTCTTTTCTGGGCGTATTATTCTTCTTTTTCTTCTTTTTTTTCGTCTAATGCATACCCCATCAGTGCAGCAATGCTTATTCAATACCGCCAGCAGATGGAGACACTGGGGGATAATTTTCTAAGGATTTATACTGATTTTTCCTGTCTGAATTTGTCGCACAGAAAGTTGCAGGCCAAATATGTGTGACATTTCTGCGACTTTAGCTTCTAGAGCATTTTTACAACATTATACATAGGTGCTGAATACATAAAAAGCGACTGTTCAGCGACAGACAAGTCGCATCGGCTGAAAGTAGGCCAGAATGTCAGTCCATGTTGGAGCAGGTTTAGATACAGTCTAAAGCATAGATCTCAAAGTCTGTGCACAGAATTTAGCAAGGGCCTCGCACCTTCTGATGCATCAGGTAGGTGCACTATAGCATAGCCTAACCCTCTGTACTTTGGTCTATATTGATGCGGGACATAGACAGCCAGCTGATGACCAATCCATTAGTGCAATGGATGGCTGGAAGCATTTGTCTTTGCCTTTGCAATACCACAGAAGCAATGCATGGTCAATGTACAGCAATGACACACCTGTGTGAACAGCCAGGAGACCCCCCCATGTTATGTTACATAGTTACATAGTTAGTACGGTCGAAAAAAGACATATGTCCATCAAGTTCAACCAGGGAATTAAGGGGTAGGGGTGTGGCGCGATATTGGGGAAGGGATGAGATTTTATATTTCTTCATAAGCATTAATCTTATTTTGTCAATTAGGAACATTCAGCACCCACCCGCTATCAAGGCAGCTGCCTATCATGTCATGCCCTACCTGCACAGGTGTGCTGGCTACTCAAATGATCCAATTAAGGAGGCCATTTAGTCAGCAGCAGCAGAAGTCCTGTGCCTGGACGCTCCAACAGCGGCCAGACACAAGCAGAAGCAGCAGAAGCAGCAGCAGCACCACCTTTTGTTTTTTGGCTGCAGCAGCAGCAGCAGCAGCAGCAAGGCCCACAGGGCTGGCTAGCTGGCTAGCCAGCAAGCAGGTAGCAATGAAAGTAGGAATCTTTCTTTTTAACCCTGTAAGGGGGTGGTGCACTGTACCCGAAGATACTGCCATATCGGGTCAATGCATAGGGCGACGGAAGCAAGCTTCGAAATCGGCCCCCGTTCTCAAAAATCCATTTAATATATGGTCCCCAGATAGGGGACGTATCAGATATTAAACTGATAAGAACAGATACTACACTTGATCTTAGCCAAAAGGCCGAGAAGCGATAACCGTGAAAGGGGCGGGCCCAACAAGGTCCCCTTCATGGGCACTATCACTGCTTGCTGTCAGGGAGGCTGCCAGACAATTTTCCATGCACACTCTGGGCTGGGGGGCAGTCAACCACCAGTACACACAGCAGAACCTAAACCCATACCATTATTGCTAAGCAGCAAGACAGGGGCCCATTGCACTCCCACGGGGCCTTTTTAAATGCAATCCATAACCCGGATTTGCCAGGAACCCTTCTTACTCCTCCTACTTGCATGTGACACTGGGCTTAGGATCTGCATAGGAAACACACACACAAGCACACACCTACCTTTGTTGCCTGCAGATGCCTCCTTGGCTGTCCCCAAACGGTATCAAACCAACACCCACGGGAAGCTGTAAGCATAGAGGACATGCCTGCACCCCATTGGACTTACCTGTGTGGGTTAAATCCGGGTTATTTGACAACCTATGGCGGTGATGGTTCTGCTCAGGCAGAGCAGTGCTGATGCTCCTCATAAAGCTGTCGCTGCTGTGAAGGTTCTAGGTGACATCACAATCCCTATGGTTACATACACGACAAAGCTGGGTTGTTGTTGTTTACACTCTGCAAGGCCTGTGGAAGTGAGTGACATCATAGCACTGTAGTTCTGAGGGGTTCTAGATGGATGCAACAATCTCCTGTTGCTTCTATGAAGGCCATAATAGACGACATCACCAAACAGCTCCATAGTCACATACACAGCAAAGGAGAGATGTTGTTTACACCTAGTGATGTCAGTGGTATTGAGTGACATCACAGCACAGTGCTAAGGCTCCTGGGGCCTGGACACAGCAGCGGCTGCAATATCTCAACGGAGAATACGTTTATATATATGTGTGTGTGTGCGCGTATATATATATATATATATATATATATATATATATATTTCTCCGCCGAAATCACTTTTAAACCCATTTCCACCTTTTTTTCCCTTCTCTTCCTCTTACTTTTTTTTCACGTTTTTTTACGTTTTTCTCCTTTTCGCCTCTTTTCTGGGCGTATTATTCTTCTTTTTCTTCTTTTTTTTCGTCTAATGCATACCCCATCAGTGCAGCAATGCTTATTCAATACCGCCAGCAGATGGAGACACTGGGGGATAATTTTCTAAGGATTTATACTGATTTTTCCTGTCTGAATTTGTCGCACAGAAAGTTGCAGGCCAAATATGTGTGACATTTCTGCGACTTTAGCTTCTAGAGCATTTTTACAACATTATACATAGGTGCTGAATACATAAAAAGCGACTGTTCAGCGACAGACAAGTCGCATCGGCTGAAAGTAGGCCAGAATGTCAGTCCATGTTGGAGCAGGTTTAGATACAGTCTAAAGCATAGATCTCAAAGTCTGTGCACAGAATTTAGCAAGGGCCTCGCACCTTCTGATGCATCAGGTAGGTGCACTATAGCATAGCCTAACCCTCTGTACTTTGGTCTATA